>NC_133354.1:28652587-28772587 GCF_030506205.2 Paramisgurnus dabryanus
CCAACGCATTCAAGAAGCGGGACTAACAATTAATCCTGGAAAATGTGCCCTGGTAAAGACGGAGATTGAATATCTAGGTAATGTCCTGGGTAATTGAGTCATTCGGCCACAAGTGGGAAAGGTCCAAGCTGTTGAGTCCTGTTCACTGCCCTCAACCAAGAAACAAGTGAGATCTTTCCTCGGTCTGGTCGGTTGGTATCGGCGTTTTGTACCTAATTTTTCTTCACGAGCTGCTGTTCTAACAGATCTAATCAAGAAGATTCCTCCAAACCAGATTAAGTGGACTGAGCAAGCCCAACAAGCTTTTCGGGATATTCAAGGAGCTCTTCAGGAAAGTTCATTGTTATACTGTCCCCAGTTTGATAAACCCTTTATTCTGCAGACTGATGCTTCAGGAATTGGACTGGGAGCAGTGTTACTTCAGGGAGAAGGGGAGGATCGTCACCCGGTGGCTTATATTAGCCGTAACTTGTTTTCTCGGGAAACACAGTATTCAACTATTGAGAAGGAATATTTGGCAGTAAAGTGGGCCTTAGACTCTCAAATATTATCTACTGGGAAGACATTTCACTTTGGAGACAGATCATCGAGCCCTGCTCTGGATGAATAAAATGAAGGACTCAAATGCCAGGATAACACGCTGGTATTTGTCATTACAACCCTATCAATTTACAATTCTCCATCCACCAGGAAGAGAAAATCTTGCTGCTGACTTTCTTTCCCTCCATGTTGGCGAGAAACCAGAGGAGGGGGAGAGTGTGATGGGTACATAGCCCACTGCACATTTAAGCATTTAGCTCTACCAATTTTAAGTTAGTTTGAAGTTTAATTGCATTTTGTTGCTTTTTGGATTCCCTCATTTATACAAAAAAACAATCTCAAGACATGTTAAAATTTGACAGTTTATTGGAATTTGAGTATGGAAGGGTGCACACTTCTTAATACTGTTTCTTAATACTGTTTTTCTTTTACCTGAGTCTTGTTGTTCTGGTGTGGAGTGAATGGCCACATTCCATGTGCCAGCAAACAAAGGAAGAGGCGGGGCTTCAAGCCTCAACTTATGCTGTTCCAGAGGAAGTTGGACTATACCATCATGTTCAGACTCTGAGGGGGATATCATTTATTCTTTTCAAGTAGTTTATTTCTTTGTTTGTTTGTAGTAATTAACTTCTTTATTCTTTCTTAGATAATTGATTGTATTGAGTTAATTGTTCAGTTCTAGTTCAGCAAATTTATTTCAAGCATACAATGCAAAATGTACAATATGTACAACACAACAACAATTAAAAACAAAAACAAAACAAAACAAACAAACAAAAAACTACTGATAAATCAGTAGTTTAATATAATATGTATGTTTTGAAAATATTAGTATGGTATAAAGGTTTACTGATTAAAGTATTATTTAATATATACCTTTTGTGGGAAACTGGTAGAGGCCAAAATTTATTTATAGGGGTGCTGTGTTAAAATGTGGCTCAGTGTTGTCAAGCCCTTATAACAGCATGGGCTGCTAACCTTTATTTTGATGTTTGTCATTTTGCTATGGGAAGATTATTTTCCCTTATTGAATAAACAATTTTTTCCACTGGATCATCATGTGTCCTGCTTGTTTTTGGTCACGACTATCACAAACGGTTTCCAAACTTTCGTAAGCCATTATGGGAACGTTTTTATAACATAAAATAGTTGGCTGGGTTGGTATCGAATTGGATTGAACTCCCTTCTACTTTATTCGATCTGGCCATTTTTGCCAATATCGGACTAATACCGATACTGCATAATGGATCGGCCCACCCCTATTTAAATTCCCGGAAGATACGTTTTTATGCTAACATTTTTAGAATGTTTCACTATGCAGTGGTAAGGTTGTAATGCTAACATTTTCAATGTTAATGTTTTTAGAACGTTCTTATAACCAAACAATTATAACATTTTCAATACTACCATTTTAAGAAAGTTACATTGCATACACAATGGTAAAGTTTTCATTGCTACAGTTTTAAGAATGTTACATTACATACACAATAGTAACATTTTCAATGCTAGGGTGTGTAGAACGTTCTGCTAACTATGCAATTATAACGTTTGCAATGCTACCATTTTAAGAACCTTACATTGCATACACAATGGTAAAGTTTTCAATGCTACAGTTTTAAGAACGTTACATTACTTACACAATAGTAACGTTTTCAATGCTAGGGTGTGTAGAACGTTCTGCTTACAATGCAATTATAATGTTTTTAATGTTACTGTTTTAAGAACATTACATTACATACACAATGGTAACGTTTTCAATGCTACAGTTTTAAAAACTTTACATTACATACACAACAGTAACGTTTTCAATGCTAGGGTATGAAGAACGTTCTGCTAACTATGCAATTAAAACATTTTCAATGCTACCGTTTGAAGAACGTTACATTACATACACAATGGTAAAGTTTTTAATGTTACTGTTTTAAGAATGTTACATTATATACACAATAGTAACGTTTACAAGGCTAGGGTGTGTAGAACGTTCTGCTAACAATGCAACTATAACGTTTTTAATGTTACTGTTTTAAGAATGTTACATTACATATATAATGGTAATGTTTTCAATGCTAGGGGGTGTAGAATGTTGTGCTAACAATGCATATATAACGTTTTTAATGTTACTGTTTTAAGAACGTTACATTACATACACAATGGTAACATTTTCAATGCCACAGTTTTAAAAACTTTACATTACATACACAACAGTAACGTTTTCAATGCTAGGGTATGAAGAACGTTCTGCTAACTATGCAATTAAAAAGTTTTCAATGTTACAGTTTTAAGAATGTTACATTATATACACAATAGTAATGTTTTCAATACTAGGGTATGAAGAACGTTCTGTTAACTATGCAATTATAACGTTTGCAATGCTACCGTTTGAAAAATGTTACATTACATACTCCATAGTAACGTTTTCAATGCTAGGGTGTGTAGAACGTTCTGCTAACAATGCAATTATAACATTTTTAATGCTACCATTTAAGAACGTTACATTCCATAAACAATGGTAATGTTTTTAATGTTACTGTTTTAAGAATGTTACATTATATACACAATAGTAACGTTTTCAATGCTAGGGTGTGTAGAACGTTCTGCTAACAATGCAATTATAACGTTTTCAATGCTAGGGTGTGTAGAACGTTCTGCTAACAATGCAATTATAACGTTTTCAATGTTACTGTTTTAAGAATGTTACATTACATACACAACAGTAACGTTTTCAATACTAAGGTGTGTGGAACGTTCCACTAACAATACAATAATAAAGTTTCTATGCGAGAATTTAAGGTGTGTTCTAAGGGCCCATTTTGGCATAATGGAGGAGAACCCCATGCTCTGAAATGGCAGCGCGAAGGGCGATGTTACCCCCACATTGCCCTTGGACATTGATTATAGCCCGATGGCCAATGATATTTCTGCCTCTCCTTCTTGCTTTTGTGATTTTGAACCCTGTCTCATCCATATATATATAAATTCATGCAGGACCTCTTGGTTTTTTATAGTGCCTAAACCTGATTGGTGTTTCTACAATTTAGCAATAGTGTGTTTGTGCACCTGATGGCTGTGTTTAACAGATTGGGTCATAAGTGTGGTCATTTAACAGTCAGTGCTTTGGAATTGCAAGAAAGTGACATCCTGATATACTTCTGTGTCTGATGTATACAAGTGTGTTTAGTGTTTTGCAAATCACTGTGTGTAATGTTTTGCAAATAGTGTGAAGCTGACAATGTTCTTACAGTTGTGCAAATCTAGCCTTGAGTTTTGTTTCTTGAGTGTTAGGTTTTGCTAATTGTGGGAAAAAACTATTATAGTGTGTAAGCAATCGTTAAAAAACTGTAATACATGTAACTTACTGTACAGTGTCACAGGAAGGGGTATCACAAGTGCTGATATGGTGCATATGTCACGGAGTGACTTCAGTAGGGCGGAACCTAATGAGAGTGTAGTGGTTCCGCCCGGACCTATTTGCAGTAAACACCAGCGCTTCCGGGTTTCCCGGGAATCCCCGAAATCACCGCAATGGGCTACAGCTGTGCCGATGACATGGCGGATAGCGATTGGTCAGGATACGCTGGAAAGACGAGCATAAAAAGAGGAGTTAGAAGAGGCACAGGGCGTGTGTGTTATTATTGAACTGCTGAGCATGTTGGGCAGATGCTGGGCCATCTCCGCTGGGATTACTCTGGGACTGCAGGAAAGGAAGATTAGGAAATTCTTGGGCATCTACAAAGCAAGAGAGAGAGTGAGAATTAATGAAGGGTGAGCAATAGGGTTGGGAATCGTAAGAAATTTTCCGGTTCCGGTTCCGATTCCGGTTCTGCCTAACGATTCCGGTTCCGATTCCGGTTCCATTAAAATTATTTAAGAACTAATAAATAAATAGTGGCAAGGAAAAAAGCACAATACTTAACTGAAACAATCCTTTTTGTGTTTATTACTTACTGTTAAATGAATTTACAGGTTGTCAATGTAAACAAAAAAGAAAAATCAACATATTACAGTATTTAGCAATTTTTCCAAGAAAAAAATTAACAATTTTTCTGAAGGAAAATCAACATGTCAGCTTTCTCTGGGAGAATTCTGGACCTCTCCTGGCTTATTGTGTCTCCAGCAGTGGAGAATACCCTCTCTGAAGGAGTAGAAGATGCTTGGACAGACATGTATGATTCAGACAGGTGAAACAGAATAGGCAATGTCTCTCTCTTCTCCCACCACCAAACAGCAGGGTCTTCATAGGTGGGTATTGAGGATATTTCTTTGTAGAAAAGAAGTTCTCTGTCAACTCTCTCATCAACTGACAAGCCACTGCCAGTAGCATTTGGAAGCACAATCCCCTGCAGAGCTTTATCCTCCTTCTCAAACAGAACTGCTAATGGACACTTTTTGACTTTCTTGCAGGGCACTTCCTAAAAAGCAAGAATATTAGAGTTAGTTAATTAGTAATATGATGAACAAACAATATATGTCCTTGTCAACAACACCAGAAAATGGATCTTTATCATTGTGTGAGTTTGCATTCACCTGTGAAGTGTTGTCCCGTTCTTGCTCATGGTCTTTTTCAGTTCCCTGCTTTTCTGACACCTCCTTTAGAGAGAGCTTTGCATTAGAAGCAAATATTCACACAGTATACATTGTTCCCTGTGTATGTGTGTTTGTGTGAAAGAAAACAACTATACCTTGTTTTGTGCCATTACTGCAGCCAGTTTCACCCTCTCCCAAATGTTGTCTGCACGTAGCTTATTTTTGAAGCGTGGATCCATCACTGTAGCCTCTTCAAGGAAGTGCCTGATGTCCTCATTCTTTAAGATTAAGATAATACATTAAAAACAAGTTATCTGTAAACGGTACTGAAGTCCTATGCAGTAGTCTGTTATTTTATGATTATCATCATCATGAAATAAGTGTTAAGTGGGTAGTGTATTTTACTGTCTGCTTTACCTGGTACCGCTTGGACAAATCTTCCCAAACCTTTCTCTTGATTCCAGCCACAAAGAGTGTGTCATTCTCTTGCACTTGAAAGTGTTCTTCAAGTTTCTGGAGGATAGGAAGGACTTGGCCACAGGTTGGAGTACTGTCACTCGATACACAAAGAGTGGAAGTGTACATTACACTCATGAGCTTTTTAAACTCCTCTGCTCTTTTGAGGTCTTCGTCAGAGATGCGTTCCAATCTAAAAATTTGCAAACATTAAATCTTGCATCTAATAAATTGTCAGTTTTTTCAATTAAGATTCATCCTTCTACCTGTCCCTCTCCATTGTGCCTCTCAGCCTTGGGTCCATGGAAGCTGCTTGGATGGCAGGATATTGCTCAAGAAATCTGTCTATCATTAGATAGAGTGAATTCCAGCGTGTTTTTACGTCCAGGATTACTGAATGCTGTGGCAGGTCTGAAAAGCAATTAAAAAAAATGTATTAAAATAAAATAATAATAAAATAAAACTAATTATTTAATAATATAAAATTACTTACTAAGGAGATGTTGCTTTTCTCGCAAAACAGTCTTGGCCATTGAAGATCTCTTTAGCCATACAATAACACTTCTGATACGTGCACACCATCGAGAGACAGAGTCTATTGAATAGATTTTCTGTGCAGCAATGTTGAGTGTATGTGCAAAGCATGCCATTTTTTTAAGCTGAAGTCTACTGGCAGCTACATTCATGTTTGCAGCATTGTCCACTGTGACTGCAACTATTTTCTCCCTAACTCCAAACTCATCCAAAATTATCTCTATTTCTTGGGCAACATTGGGACCTGTCTGAACGTCATAGACTGCTTTACTTTTTAGGACTGTTTGTTTCATTTTCCCCTCACTAACAAAATGTAGTGTGACTGTAATGTAGTGGTCCTGTGTAATGCTGGTCCATCCATCACTTGTAATTGCTGCACTGTGGATGTTTTTAAGCGCATCAATTACATTCTGCTTTTCAGTGTCATACCAAGCAGGAATAAGCTGGTTGGCTAAACAGTCTCTAGAGGGTGGGTGGTATTTGGGGTTAAGACACTTTGTCATCTCCCTAAAATAAAGAAAAGTTAAATATTATGTTTAAATGAACACCCCTGAACCTGTATTATATATTCTCTCTCTCTCTGTCTCTGCATAAAAGCTAGTTGTAAATTATATTTGAGTTATTGTTATAGTATATTCTTTACAAGTTATAAATAGTAACTTAGTTAACTTTATAATAAATGGTAGTTCAGCTGCATGCATCTGCCTAAACACTTACCTAAACCATGGGGACTCAACGGTGGAAAAAGGATGTAAACCTTTCACTATAAACTTTGTAACAGCCCTGTGGCACTCATTTATTTTCTCTGTCGCCATTTTTCCTTTACTCGCTAAAGTAAACGGAGTTACTGTCTCTGACGTTCCAGGAGCGGGTGTGGCGCATTGCGCGGTTTCCGCGCATTGCGTGGTTTCCGCGCTTGGCGCACTATGTTCAGCATCTGGGAAAAATCGTACATAATATTGATATGGTATAGTTTATTATATTACTACTGAATTAATACGTTTACCCATCTATGAATTCATACCTGGCGATGGGGACATGCAAGGGGCAGTTGTCTTCCTTAAACAGTCGAAAACACTGCATGGTTTGAGGTTGATTCCGTGAAGCTGTTGTAAATGTTTAGACATATTGCTCGTACAGCCTCCTTTGCAAGTTATTAGCTTATCACAGATGTTACATTTTGCTTCACCATCATTTAACCTTATAAAATGTAGCCACACTTTTGACTTTCTCTTCGCCATGCTTGTGAACAAAAAAATATCTCGCGCAAATCAGTGTAGCGTCACGTCGTGTAACGAGTGAACTTTGAGAGTGTGTTGTGTCTGTGTGTATGAGGGAGAGTGCGTTAATTGGTTGCGCTGCTGGAGGTTGCGGACAACGTAATTTATATTTATGAGGTGAGATATCCATTAAAGGAAACGCTCCAAGCGCTGTGCAGTTTGCACTTCGCACACACATTGCAGAAGAACCGTTTTTGGAACCGAAACGTAGGAATTTCGAACGGTTCCGGTTTTTTTTTCAAAAAACAGATCCGGTTCTGCATAAGAACCGGTTTTCGGTTCCCAACCCTAGTGAGCAACAGAGTATTAGGCACGTACAAACGCTTGGATTGTTGCTGTGTCTACGGAGGTCGGAAACCGCTTCCCCACACGAAGCCACGTGAAGCTGGAAGAGAAACCACAGAGCTGTGAGTAGTTGCACACATTGTTGTTGGCAGACCTAAACATTAAGGAGCGTGTGTTTTGCCTTTCTAGCGGCCCCACTAAGGGAAGTTAGTGAGTGAGCCGGACACCGAGTGAGCTGGAGAGGAATTACGGAGCTGTGAGTAACTGCCTATATTGTTGTTGTTAAACCTAAGTGTTAAAGGAGTGTGTGCTTTACCTTTCTGGCAGCCCCACCAAGGGAAGTCAGTGGGTGAGCCGGACACCGAGTGAGCTGGAGAGAAACTACAGAGCTGTGAGTAATTGCATGCATCGTTGTTGGCAAACCTAAACGTTAAAGGAGTGTGTGCTTTACCTTTCTAGCGGCCCCACCAAAGGAAGTCAGTGGGAGAGCCGAATACCGAGTGAGCTGGAGAGAAACTACAGAGCTGTGAGTAATTGCATGCATCGTTGTTGGCAAACCTAAACGTTAAAGGAGTGTGTGCTTTACCTTTCTAGCGGCCCCACCAAGGGAAGTCAGTGGGTGAGCCGGACGTCGAGCGAGTTAGAGAGAGAGACCACCGAACAGTGAGTAATTGGATGTCCTGTTGTGCAAGGAAGTTAAACTATTAAAGGAGTGTGTGTGCTTTACCTTCTAGCGGCCCCACCTGGTGTGGAGTCGGTGGGCGAGCCGGGGACTAAGTGTGCCTACAGGCAGCGGGCACTGAAGCTTTTGAGTTGATTGGTGTTTCGCCAGTGCGACATCAGCGGCTGCCTTCCTCATCCACGAGCTGGTTTTGCCTAGAGAGGGGCCCAGACCTTAATTATTCACCGGAGTGTGTGGAGTGCAGTGTGAAGAGTGATCGACTGTCATGAGTACACTAGGTTGCAGTGTGGTGCCGTGCCTTATTGTCTGTGTCCCCCCCTCAGGGAAACGGAGCTCCTTGTGAGTACCATCGGCAGCAGCCGCGTCGACGAACACCCAGTCCACTCTACACACGCCAGGATATAAGCCCTGTAGGGACCCCCGGACGCGGTAAGAAAAGCACTGAGAGGGACGTGGTGGTCTGTTTGAGAACCACTGACGGAGGAGCCGCCAGGAGGAGGGCTGGGGGGGCCCAGGAGCCGTGATTACGCTGTGTGTGGCTAGAGCACCGGAAAACAACTCCTATCCCATCTAGATCTTAGCCTGCCCTAGGAGAAAGGGAAGAGGACGTGTGGATCCCGTTAGCTGGAATTCACGGGTAGCGGGGCGCTGCCACGCCAGCCACGGCATCAGAAGGGACCCCCCGCTCCCGTGTCGGGCTCCATTGGCGATGTGGTGACGTATATCTTTTCCCCACTTCCTCCAGTGCCACTCTTACTGTACAACGTCTTGAATGCCTGTAGAGAGAACACACTCATTATATAACGAGCTAAAGCTAAACTTGCCCAGCACGTCTTGAAAGCCTGTAGAGAGAACATACTTACTGCACCACGAGCTAAAGCTATACTTACCCAGCACGTCTTGAATGCCCTATAGAGAAACCATACTTACCGTACAACAAGAGAGAGCTAAACTTACCCAGCACGTCCTGAAGGCCCTGTAGAGAGAACACACCCATTGGATAACGAGCTAAAGCTATACTTAACCAGCACGTCCTGAAGGCCCTGTAGAGAGAACACACCCATTGGATAACGAGCTAAAGCTATACTTACCCCGCACGTCTTGCATGCCCTATAGAGGAAACATACTTACCGTACAATGAGTGAAAGTTAAACTTACCCCGCACGTCTCGAAGGCCCCGAGTTATCTGCGAAGGAATACTTACCGTGAGGTGAAGGGACACATTCCCAGCTCGGCCCAAGGAATCTGAAACGGAGAAAGGATTCAGAAACGACGAAGTGAGTTAGCCAGTGTAATATAACACTCACCTTGTGTTTTATTCTGCCCTCAGGAGGACGAAGCGGGCCGTGAGGAGACTGTCCACATAGGAGGTGGGTCGAGGACGAAGGAGCTCCGCCCGACCCTTGCCCTGTGATCGCTTGGCCCTACAGTGTTGACCTCTCCCCTCCAACGTCCCAGGCCAGTAGTATTCCCCCTGAGGGCGAGAGGCTATTTTAGATTCCCTTCCCCATTCCCTTGATTCTTTTAATTAAATTACAGTTTTTTTTATTCGCTTTGGTACTATTTTCACAAGTATGTGGTAAAATTTCACAACTGTTAGTACAAAACTCAAGGCAGATCATCAAATAGTCAGTTTTTTCAAACATTTAATCACATGTCCAATTGACTTAGTACAACACACAAAATTATACATTCACTTTTTCACCACACTTAATCATTGTGTCATCAAAGAAATACCTTTCATATGAAGTAATTGTCTTTCACAATGCAATGCTCACAATACTTTTGATATGCTTCTCATCTCATTTGCGTAAATACATTTGACCAGCACTAAATCCAACTGATCTTAATGGTTAATCACTGAACCATTTGGTAAACCTATATATTTTCATTTTAGCAATATACAGTATATGGATTTTGAGAACTACAGAAATAAAACCTCTGTTTGTACGAACATATAAATTATGTGTAACCACACATGATAAAATACTCTTTATTGCAAATTGATTTTACATAGTGGTAACCAAAATTGGTCATTACAGTCCTGTAGAAACAGTTTACTGTAAAATTGGGGGTGAAACACTGGCCATTTATTTCAACATGGAGCAGGACAGACAGCAAGGAATAAGAAGATCTTGTGGACAAGGGATCCGTCAAAGAGGTGGGCATGGGCACCCACAGAGAGGTCAAAGAGGTGGACGAAAATTTACTGCCAAATGCTCAAGACAGGCTTGATCCAAATTACTGTAATGTAATGTGTGCACTAAATTTTATGTTTTCATCCAGTTACATTATAGAAAGTATAGCTATGTTACAATTATATCTGAAAAATAAAAACTACTGTAATTTGCTCAAATGATTGTAGAGGATGTCTTCATTGATCCTTCACTTGATTACACATAGGATGGATATTTTGGAAATTATAGATTATGTAAGTAATGTTAGTGTATTGCCTAATGTGAAACTGTGTAATATGTATTTTTTTAGTACTGTAGCATATTAATTTCAGCACTTTTAAGGCTGATTTGAAACATGTATCTTGCATTGTTTGCTGTTGGATGAACTGATTGTTAAAAGTACTAAACTGAAAGAAGATCATACCGTTGTGTTTCGGTGATTAAACCAAATGTTCTCATTACATATTACAATAATCTTGCATTTGAAACAATGATTATGTGGACTGAAAACATGTGCAACTTACTGAAAGCATTACATCCAGTTTTGAAAGAATGACTAGCTGCGTTACAAGTGTGATCAGTTTGGATTTTTGTACTAAGAGTTTTGAAAATGTACACCTTACTTGTGAAAATAGTACCAAAGCGAATAAAAAAAACTGTAAATAAAGTTGTTCATTATTTTACTTGTCTTTCGTTTGTCTGGTCATTGGGGTGCTTTGGGGACCTCCTCGAGGCGGAACTTTGGTAAGAGCGTGACCCACATAGTCCGTGGTCCGCTCGGGCCGTGACACATACAATAAGCCTCTGATTACTGTAACTGTAGACAGATCTTCATTTAACCTGTTTTTCTGTCGAAAAGCCCTTATGACTGTTGCCACTGTATATCTGCTAAGATTTGGCTGAACTCTCAGTCCAGCATCCCTAAGTGTCAATCCATGGTTCACAACATAGTCCACTAGTGTTGCATGAATCTCATTTGATAATTCCTCTTCTTCTTTGTTCACATTCCCCTTCTGCTTCAGGTCTTCCTCAGCCTCTACCTCTTTCTCTACCTCCTCCTCCTCTGTGTATGCCTCCTCTCACCGTCACTTATCTTCTGACTCTTTCCATTTTGGTTTACAGGTGAACTGTCCTGCTGCATTTTTATAGTGCTTACAGCTGATTGATGTGTCTACAATTTAGCAATAGTATGTTTGTGCACCTGATGTCTGTGTTTAATAGATTGGCTAATAAGTGTGGTAATTTGACTGGAATTTGCTTTGGAATTGCAAGGAAGTGACATCCTGATGTACTTATGTGTCTGATATATACAAGTGTGTTTAGTGTTTTTCAAATAATTGTGTGTAATGTGTTGCAAATAGTGTGGAGCTGACAATGTGCTTACAGATATGCAAATCTAGCCTTGTGTTTTGCTCCTTGAGTGTAAGGTTTTGCTAATTGTGGGAAAAGTTTAATTTTAGTGTGTAAGCAATCGTAAAAAAAACTGTAATAAAAGTTTATAACACTTACATGTTTTGTGCAACAAGTAATTCTTTACAGAACAAAGCAGGATATAAGAAAGGTTGACGTCTTCCATAATAGCTGCCTCCGTAAAATCTGCAGCATATTTTGGCTAAATACAGTCTCAAATGAGAAACTCTTCAAGAGGTCAGGCAGCTTGCATATATCTCAGGAGGTCAAAAAATGCAGACTAAGATGGCTTGGCCATGTTTTGAGGATGCCCAATGAAAGACCACCCAAAGTTGCCTTGAGATGGACCCCAATTGGGAAAAGAAAAAGGGGCATACCAAAGAACACCTGGCGTAGAACAGTAATGACGGAGCTGAAGGGGATGTGTCTTTCCTGGGACGAAGCACAGGCCAAAGCATGAGACAGGGTTCAGTGGCAGTGTATGATTGCAGCCTTATTCCCAACTGGGACGAAGAGGATAAGTAAGTACAACCCCAAATCAGAAAAAGTTGGGACACTGTAAAATTGTGAGTAAAAAAAGGAATGGAATAATTTAAAAATCTCATAAACTTATATTTTATTCACAATAGAAAATAGGTAACATATCAAATGTAGAAAGTGAGACATTTTGAAATGTCATGCCAAATATTGGCTCATTTTGGATTTCATGAGAGCTACACATTCCAAAAAAAGTTGGGACAGGTAGCAATAAAAGGCCGGAAAAGTACATATAAGTACATATAAGGAACAGCTGGAGGAGGACCAATGTTTAGGAAAAGGAATGTTGTCCCATTCTTGTCTAAAACAGGCTTCTAGTTGCTTTCTTAGGTCTTCTTTGTCACATCTTCCTCTTTATGATGCGCCAAATGTTTTCTGTGGGTGACAGATCTGGACTGCAGGCTGGCCATTTCAGTACCCGGATCCTTCTTCTATGAAGTCTTGACGTTGTAATTGATGCAGTATGTGGTCTGGCATTGTCATGTTGGAAAATGCAAGGTCTTCTCTGAGAGATGCCGTCTGAATGGGAGCATATGTTGCTCTAAAACTTAGATAAACCTTTCAGCATTGATGGTGCCTTTCCAAATGTGTAAGCTCCCCATGCCACACGCACTCATCCAACCCCAAACAATCAGAGATGCAGGTTTCTGAAATGAGCGCTAATAACAACTTGGTATATTCTTGACCTCCTGAGTCCGGATGAAATGGTGTCCCAGTTTTCCAAAAAGAACTTTAAATTTTGATTCTTCTGACCACAGAACAGTTCTTCACTTTGCCAAAGTCCATTTTAAATTAGCCTTGGCCCAGAGAAAATGCCTGCGCTTCTGGGTCATGTTTAGATATGGCTTCTTTTTTGACCCACAGTGTTTTAGCTGGCAACAGCGAATGACACGGTGGATTGTGTTCACCGACAATGTTTTCTGGAAGTATTCCTGAGCCCATGTTATGATTTCCATTACAGTAGCATTCCTGTATGTGATGCAGTGCCGTCTAATGGCCAGAAGATCAGGGGCATCAAGTATGGTTTTCCAGCCTTGACCCTTACGCACAGAGATTGTTCCAGATTCTCTGAATCTTTGGATGATATTATGCACTGTAGATGATGATAAATTCAAACTCTTTGCAATTTTTCTCTGAGAAACTCAGAAAACTATTTTTCGCCGCAGCATTGGGGGAATTGGTGATTCTCTGCCCATCTTGACTTCTGACAGACACTGCCACTCTGACAGGCTTTTTTATACCCAATCATGTTGCCAATTGACCTAATAAGCTGCAAATTAGTCCTTAAGCTGTTCCTTTTATGTACATTTAAATTTTCTGGCCTCTTATTGCTACTTGTCCCAAGAAGACCTAAGAGAGATGAGTAACTAGAAGCCTGTTTTAGACAAGAATGGGACAACATTCCTTTTCCTAAACATTGGTCCTCCTCCAGCTGTTCCTTATATGTACATTTAATTTTTCCGGCCTCTTACCTGTCCCAACTTTTTTTGGAATGTGTAGCTCTCATGAAATCCAAAATGAGCCAATATTTGGCATGACATTTCAAAATGTTTCACTTTCAACATTTGATTTGTTATTTATATTCTATTGTAAATAAATAATATGTTTATGAGATTAGTAAATTATTCCATTCCTTTTTTACACACAATTTCTACAGTGTCCCAACTTTTTCTGATTTGGGGTTGTAAGTAAAGTAAGCATCAGGCATTTATTTTGACAAAACACATGATGCACATGGTTCACATGACGCAACAAACACATATTTTGAAAACGCGAGCAACACACATGATACTCCCAACACATATTTTGAATTTGCCCCCCTCGGAAGAGCAGCCATGAGCCGCCACTGCTTTAGATATGGTTGAATTTGCATCTTGGTGCTTTCCTGATGCAGAACCATGATTGGCTGTTGATGTCAGATGTGGGATTTGATTTTGTTTTACTAATCGTGCTGTTTATAATCTTAATTAATGTGTATTATTACAACAATGATTTCTGTGCTGAGTACAAGAAAGTTGTCTGTGTGGTTTCGGTTGGGGGAGAAACAGCATATGCTGAGGAATGTACGTCTGGAAATTGTTAAGATAAGAGAGAGGCCTGAGGGGGAAAAGTAAACAGGCAACCATGTTATTAACCAATGCTTTAATATTCACAGGATAAAATATGCAATGTATTTCTTACTTAATCAGTATTAATCATTGAATAATTGATGTAATAAATATAAGATGTTGTCTTTGATAAATGTGTATTAACCAATGAAATGAAGGTTGCATACAGAATAACTTAATGGGGGCATGGCAGCTCAACCTTGAAGAACAGAATCTCCTGTGTTTGTTCTTTGTGTGTGTGTGTGTGTGTGTGTGTGTGTGTGTGTGTGTGTGTGTGTGTGTGTTTTCTTCCCTAACAGATGGTTTTTAATAATGATTAAAGTGTTTGCTTAGAAGTAGTATTGCAGTAAAAGATTTAATAGTTGTTTATCTATCTAAAGAAGTTAATGTGTGCCTTATTCATATAACCAATTTTACGAATAATGAAATGATGTCATGATATTGAAATATGTTTTACATAATAATCACTTTCATCTTACAGCTTATGTTTTTTATAAATGAATGTTTTGTTAATGATTTGTTTTTAAGAAAGCATTATAACATGCTATGTGAAGTCAACCATATGTGAAGTGGAGGAGTACTAGGGAGGAACTGCAGGGCTCCCAGGGATGAGCGGAGAACAGTTTGTTTTTTCTTTGTCTGTGTGTCTGTCTTCGCCGGCAGGCTGAAATTGGGTGTGGTGAGGGAGTCAGATTCACGAGGAAAAGCAGCCTTTGTGGGTGGAGACTCTTAAGAAGAAGGACGACGTCACATACTCTATAAATAAATGTTTTCCCAAATGCTGGGCATTCGTTGCTTGCTGCTTGTGGCCTTGAAACGATCCAGCGCGCTGTAAAACTTTTTCATATCTGATCAATAAATATTTGAACTTAGATATTTGTATCTTGTGCCTTTCCTCTAAATTATGAACAAGCAATGGACGCCTTAAAGTCCAACAATTGGTGACCGCCGACGTTCTTTGGAGGGAAAGGAGAGAGTGAGAGGAAGGAGGGTTTCACATTGAAGAAACCAGAGTAAGGGAGGGCTCCATTTCAACACAAAAAGAGCGCTCTACTAAAACAAGGTAAGCAGAAACCTGTTTTATCGAATTCTGCTGTTTGAATATACCAAATTGTTTGTGTTGATAAGGAGCTCCGAACTGAAATTAATTATTTAAACAATAAGAATTGATCAGAGTGAAAAACTTTTTGAAATCTTTGAATTTTGTTATTAAATAAAAGGTTGAGGATTCCTTTAACGCATTAGGCGTTATAAAATACCGACTCGGTTGTAGCCGTAAGGGGTGCGAACCCTTGGGTGAAGGGCCCATAAAAAGTAATACATTAGGTTGAGGAGTCCTTTAATACATTAGGTATTATAAAATACCGACTCGGTTGTAGCCGTAAGGAGTGAAAGGGTCTTGGATGAAAGGTCCATAAATACTGTTAATGGCGGTGTAAGTTAACAGAATTAATTAAAAAAGGTTGAGGATTCCTTTAATACATTAGGTATTATAAAATACCGACTCGGTTGTAGCCGTAGGGGGTGTACAGCAGCCCGTGGATGCAAGGTCCACGAATACTGGAAAAGAGAAGTGACGTCTTAATGTGAATTGAATTGTTGATATATTGCTGTTATTTTTGTGACATTTCTGTGAAAGTTCTATTGTGTTTGTATTGCGGGTTGGAATTGAGATAAATCATGGCTGAATTTCAGAAAGAGTGTGATGAATATGTGTGTTCACCGGTGTATGTGCAATGGCAAAAAATAATTAAATTAATGTTGGCCCAAACTGATCCTAAAGATGTTAAGAAAAGACATAAGAGGTTGCATTAGTTAGGGGAAGTTGACAGTGGTGCAGCTGCAAAGCAAAAGGAAGTTAAACAAGGAAACAGTCAGCCAGACTCAAGTGTGACACCTACGGCTCCTCCTCCAGCTCCACCCCCAGTGAAATCGATCTACCCCTCCTTGCACACACCTCCTCCTTATGAGAAAGCCAAAGCCCCAATGAAACAGCCTGTTTTTCAAATCAATAGCGGTGAATTAAATGTAGATGTAGATTTTATCTGTGTGAAAATGTAGTGTGTCTGTGATATAGTGAGTCTGTTAAAACCATAAATGCTATTGAGCAAAATCTAGCAGAAAGACAGAAGCGAAGCTTTGAAAGAAAAAACAACAAATTAGAGAAAAAGAGTAGAAACCAAGTTATTAAAGGTGGAAATACAGATGAAAAATAAAAAAGGACAGAAAAATTATTAAAAGGTGAATGACATAGATAAATTATACAAAGATAAATTGTTACAAAATGAAGAGGAGTCTTCATCTGATGATGGAAGGTGGTCACAAAATACATTTTATTTTAAATCAAAAGGCAATATTTTGCATGGGTCAAGCTGAAACATTGTGGGCTGATCATTCCCATCCTTTGACATTCAAGAAAGTGAATTAAAGCTGGCAATGAAAAGACAATGGCAAAAACTGTGGGTGACATCAAAGTGTTGGAGTTGCAAAGAGAGAAGTAACTCATAAACTGGACTGTGGACACATCCTGTATGAATGGGACTATATGCAGCAGTGAAGGGGGCACTGCACAATGTTCAGAAAAAAAGACTGAGTGGAGTCCAGAAAGACTCACAAAGACAATAATGTTCTTGGAGGCAAGAGAAACTGGACAATACTTCACTGGACACTGAACTTTTTCATCTTCATATGAGCCTTTGAGTGAAAAAGGGGAAAGAGTAAACAGCCGTTCAATGTTTAGTAAAGACCTTGTTACTATAGGGACACAGACAATCTTTATGTGAAAATCAGCTAGACACATTTAAAGGCTGATCAAGAACTTTGTTGTTAGGTGTGACTACCTGTTCTGAAATCAAATCAGACTCCTATTAATCTGACAGGAAGAAATGCATAATTGAATTCGGTATCTACAGAGGAAGTCAGAACTCCACTGATGGTACTGAGTTAAAAAGCAAATATAGATGGCATAGAACAGCTATGGCAGAAAGGAAATTAAAATAGAAAAAAGAAATAAATTGAAAGCAAAAAAGAACACCATAGAACACTATAAAAGGTAAACAAGAAAAGCTGTGAGAATAGAAAAATAACAGATTATTGTAACAAACTTTGTATTTAAGGAAATTGCCAGCCCAGACATCATATATGTGCATGAAGGTGTTCAAATGGCAGATCTAATCACTGAGGGTGAGCCACATGATTGCATACCATTGACTGAAAAAGCAAATAGATTGAGAGATGGTTTGTTCGCGGTACCACTGACAACTACCCAACCGGTAATCTCAATTGTTTACAGATGGTTGTTTCAGAGCAGCAGATGGCACATTGATGGCAGGTTTTGCAGTTGTTGAACAGGTTGAAAATGATTTTGTAACAGGAGTGAGTGGCAGGTTGGAAGGTAAACAGTCAGCACAGAGAGCTGGAATGACAGCTGTTATCAAAAGCCTTGCACTACACTGGTGAAGAGAGGGTGATTATTTATAGTGACTCTGCATATGTGATTGGTGCAGTATATATGGAACAGATAGGTGGGTTTGAAACCAGGAAAGGCCGGCCTATAGTAAATGCTAGCAAAGCCTGACGCATACTACAGGCTGTGAAGGTACCTAATGAAGTGGCTGTTGTCAACTGCCTAATAAACCACTTATATCCCCAACCATGGTTTCCCAAGACAAAGTTAGATCTGACAAAAGTGACAAACACGCACTGGAATTGAAATATAGTTTCGGGGCTGCTTATCACCCCAATGTTAGAGCAAAGCTGAAATACTGAACCTGACTTTGACATTAAAACTTGACTTGACAAACTCTGTGCAAAGACAAAAATAACATGGCTTGAGGCATTACCAATTGCATTAATGTCTATTCGCTCTTCTGTTAACAGGATTACTGGTTTCACCCCATTTGAATTGCTTACAGGTCGTCAGTTTCCAGGTCCAAGGAATGCGCTGGTGCAGGATCCCATCCTGCCTCTAACACATGCTGCTTACTTTGACAAACTAACTGCTCTGATTAAACATTTTTCCTGCCAGGCTACCAAACAACGAAATTGTGAGAACGACCCAGCTGTTAAAAATGATGATTGGGTTTCTAACAGACACAGGTGTGGACCTGAGGACTCAGGTCCAAGAGAGGGAGAGTGTTGAAAGTGAAAGTGAATCAGCTGGAATACAGAGAGGACAAACAGGAAGTGAAACATCAGTGGTAACACATCAGTGGTAACACTCACACAACACCAACAACAAAGTCAACAAACACACTGTAAAATTGTGCATAAAAAAGGTGACATTTTTTCCAGCCCAGTAACAGAACCCCTAGCACACTGTGTGAGCACAGATTGTGCCTACGGAGCAGGTATAGCCGTACAGTTCAAAGCGAAGTACGGTACACAAAAGGTTGTAAGACAGAACAAACACACAGGTGAATGTGCAGTTACCCATGAGGACGACGGCAGATTGATTTTTCATTTAATAATAAAACAAAATTGTACTGATTTACCAACATATGAGAATTTTACCTACAGCCTCAGATGTATGAGGGAGTGGTGTGAGAAAGAAAACATAACAAGTGTATCCACTCCCAGGCTGGGGTGTGGCCTGGATAAATTGGATTTCCACAAAGTGCTGGAAATCCTGACAGAAGTGTTTAGAGACCTGAATATCACAATTACCATATATTCATTATAACCTGGGTAACTACATACCATATTGACCTTTGAATTTTGACCTTTGAATTTCTTAAGTTTGTTATACATTTCTACAGTATTAATTTCATATTTCATTTTTCTTTTCCTTTTTGAATTTACGATTGTTATTTGAGTATTAGCCAATAGGCATAAGTGTATTTTTTCCACAGAGATGAAGCTATATGGAAATTGGAAGGTTCTGTGGGCCCCAGGAGTTATAACTGCAATTATAATCACCATAATATTTGGCATAAACAATGGAGATCCCTGTGTAACAGACTGATAGTGTCAGCAATAGAGAAAAAAGAAAATCCACCCCCATACAGAATGCCGCTATTAGGCCTACAAAACCTGGAGGATGATGAGGAGGAACAAGTGTGACCTCTTTCAGAGGTCAAGAGAGGGAATTGTGGGATTTGATTTTGTTTTACTAATCGTGCTGTTTATAATCTTAATTAATGTGTATTATTACAACAATGATTTCTGTGCTGAGTACAAGAAAGTTGTCTGTGTGGTTTCGGTTGGGGGAGAAACAGCATATGCTGAGGAATGTACGTCTGGAAATTGTTAAGATAAGAGAGAGGCCTGAGGGGGAAAAGTAAACAGGCAACCATGTTATTAACCAATGCTTTAATATTCACAGGATAAAATATGCAATGTATTTCTTACTTAATCAGTATTAATCATTGAATAATTGATGTAATAAATATAAGATGTTGTCTTTGATAAATGTGTATTAACCAATGAAATGAAGGTTGCATACAGAATAACTTAATGGGGGCATGGCAGCTCAACCTTGAAGAACAGAATCTCCTGTGCTTGTTCTTTGTGTGTGTGTGTGTGTGTGTGTGTGTGTGTGTGTGTGTGTGTGTGTGTGTGTGTGTGTGTGTGTGTGTGTGTGTTTTCTTCCCTAACAGATAGTTTTTAATAATGATTAAAGTGTTTGCTTAGAAGTAGTATTGCAGTAAAAGATTTAATATGTATTTATCTATCTAAAGAAGTTAATGTGTGCCTTATTCATATAACCAATTTTACGAATAATGAAATGATGTCATGATATTGAAATATGTTTTACATAATAATCACTTTCATCTTACAGCTTATGTTTTTTATAAATGAATGTTTTGTTAATGATTTGTTTTTTAGAAAGCATTATAACATGCTATGTGAAGTCAACCATATGTGAAGTGGAGGAGTACTAGGGAGGAACTGCAGGGCTCCCAGGGATGAGCGGAGAACAGTTTGTTTTTTCTTTGTCTGTGTGTCTGTCTTCGCCGGCAGGCTGAAATTGGGTGTGGTGAGGGAGTCAGATTCACGAGGAAAAGCAGCCTTTGTGGGTGGAGACTCTAAGAAGAAGGACGACGTCACATACTCTATAAATAAATGTTTTCCCAAATGCTGGGCATTCGTTGCTTGCCGCTTGTGGCCTTGAAACGATCCAGCACGCTGTAAAACTTTTTCATATCTGATCAATAAATATTTGAACTTAGATATTTGTATCTTGTGCCTTTCCTCTAAATTATGAACATGCAATGGACGCCTTAAAGTCCAACACAGAGGAAGCCAACAGAGTGTGGCCCACTTTTCTTCACTGTGAGGAATTCATTTGCATAACATAAAGTACAGTTTAACTTTGTTTTAAGAATTTCATCTATGCATTTTTCACTTACCAAACCATTTCCAAAATACCTATGACATTGTTCTGAATGTAAAAAAATATAAACATGAAAGCAAAATGTTACCATATCATAAACAGTGTTGGGAACGTTACTTTAAAAAAGTAATTAGTTATAGTTACTAATTACTTCTCACAAATAGTAACTGAGTTAGTAGCTCCGTTACATTATTATAAAAGTAAATAATTACCAGGAAAAGTAATTACTGCGTTACTTAAAAAAAATATATTTCAAATAACTTGAATGCCCCTTACAAAATTAAATATGTTAAATTAATAAAATGGATACTAAAGAGAAATCACTAATTTTGTGGCAGCATGTGACGATGTGAGGTGCTTTATTTGATCATAATTACTTGCCACAGACATGGAGAGACTTTTTCTTCATGAGCATAAGTTGCACATTACACAAACATTCTTGCCTTTCACCTCAACAATGGAAAAGTAGTGCATTATACTTCGTGTTTGCGACCGCTACCTTTGAGCTTGTTGTACTTGCCATCGCCCTCTCGCCGGTGTTTTCGGAGTGATTGATGCGCGATGACCGGGCTGCATGTCAGTGCTTTGAGATGGGGCACAGTCAGCAGCAGCACCGCTGCTCGTTGAGAAGACAAAACGACGCGTATTTTCATGTCAGTCTACAAAAGTCTCCAACCACGCCAGAAAACATAGCTAGATTTGTCCTATAAAGTCGCTAAAGTGATAGAAAGTTGCTAAATCTAGCGACAAAGTGACCAAGTTGCTCAGACTTTTTAACACTGCTGCTCGCTCCTCTGACTTGGACTGCGCGTGTGGGCGGGCCTTTTTGTGAACTCTGCCTCTGGTTGGCTACCGATGGAAATTAAGCCAATCATCATTTGTTATGTTTCTCACAAAACACACAAGAGAAAAACAGTGTTTGGCTGAGAGAGTGAGCATACGCGGCTGAAAATCACTACAGTAAGATCAATTTTAGTAACGCGCCGCATTTTAATGTCAGTAACGATAACAGCGTTATAACGGGGGAAACAGTAATTTATTTGATTACTTGTTACTGAAAAAAATAACGCAGTTACTAACGCCAATTACTTATAACGCCGTTATTCCCATCACTGATCATACATGCATAAATTGATATGTTAACAACAGTGATTATGTGAACAGTTTCATAACACAGAGATTTAATTTAGAATGCTAGTGTATTTAACGAGTTCGAAGTCAATAGGTGATGGTTTTAAATCCATTTTGTTGGTGGAAAGATGTACAGGTTTGTAACTCCATGCTGTTTCTTTAAGGAATTTACGAACATCCTGGTTTCGGATGAGGTTGAAGGGGTTTAAATGGATAATAAGGAGAAATGCTGTGGACCAACTAAAACACCCTCTAATCCAATTCATGGACGCCCTCGAGCATAAAACCTTCACTGATAGGACTTAACTCTGGAAGAGATTCATGGTAGGGCGCCATGGCTTAGCCGGTCAAAGCGCCTGGCTTGTAAACAGGAGATCCTGGGTTCGAATCCCAGTGGTGCCTTCTTAAGATGTTTGCGGTCCTTGGCCCCCACTCAGTGGCTTTCTTGTCACATTGTTGTATCTCTTCATACTGTGACTCATCCTCCCTCAAAACAGATTTTAAAATCCCAGAGGTGCCTTCAGTCTGTAGCCTGCTAAGACTTTCTTTGTATCTGTTTATCAGATGAAATACAACCTCCTTATAATTCATGGTTGTTATGAAAGCTGTCATAACTTTCAGATATTTTTGGAAAACGGACCAATCTGATTTATGAACAACCTTTACCCTAAAGCCTTCACTAATAGGACTTAATTTCTTTAGCATTTCCTGTCAGGACGCCATGTCTTTTGCCTGGCTTTGTTCTCAAGGGTGTCGTGATCAAAATCGCAGTGGTGCCTTTTATCAGTGGTTGTGGTCTTTGGCCTTCATGAAAGGCAGAATGGCGTCAAAGAGATTAAACTTTCTTTTACCTGTCTAAATGAAAAGAAAGCCGTGCAATTTTAGGATGCCCTGGCATTGCTGTCCAAAGACCATGTCTTGTAAACGAATTGTTCGAATCCCAGCGTTTCCTTCCTTTGTCAGTCTCTGCTCTCCCATCTACATGAAAGGCAGGAGGTCCGAGCAGAAAATACGACTGAAATGTTCCCGTTTTCAATAGACCTGAAGCCATGTGACGTTAGGGTGCACAGCATCAGCCGGTCAAAGGGCCTGTCTTGTCAACAGACTGTTGAATTTCAAGCCATGCCTTCCTTTCAACGGCTGTTCTCCGGTTTAATTTGGAGAAAAGAGGTCCACAAGGAGGTATGACTTTCTTGTACTTGGTTTAATTAAAATATAGCCATGGAGTTTAAGGATGTCCTGGCATAGCTGTTCAGTGATCATGTCTTGTAAACAGATTGTTCAATTCCAAGTGATTCCATCCTTTTAGTTGCTGTTTCTCCGTTCCACATGAAAGGCAGGAGGTCCAAAAAGAAAATATGACAGTCTTGTTCCTGTTTTCAAAAGATCTGAAGACATGTGACGTAAGGTTGCACACCATTGGCTGGTGAAAGTTCCTGTCCTTTCATCTGGAGATCCTGAATTCGTATCCCAAAAATGCCTTCCATTTGACAATTGTGCTCATTGGCATATGGAAAGAGCAGAAGGTAAAAATAGTAATTGTAACTCTTGGGCTGAAAAATACAAAAGCTAATAATAATTTAAATCTGTCTTCATCCAGAATTGTGTGCAAAACATCAGTGCTTTTCCATGTAGGCTCTGTGGCGCAATGGATAGCGCATTGGACTTCTAGATTATGAGTTGATGTGATTCAAAGGTTGTGGGTTCGAGTCCCACCAGAGTTGCAGGGTTTTAGCTCCGAAGACCCTGCTCAATGCATTTCATCTTACATTGTTGTTCCTGTTCATACTGTGACTCACCCTTCCACAATCGGCAGATGAAAGGAGGCGCCGTGGCTTAGTTGGTTAAAGCGCCTGTCTAGTAAACAGGAGATCCTGGGTTCGAATCCCAGCGGAGCCTTTACCATGTGGCCAACTAAGGTCTGTTTCTCAGTTGAGATATGGTACATCCTGATAATTCAGAGTTGTCACGACAGCGGTCTGTTTTCAGCGAAAGGCCTGTACTTTGGGCAAAACTTTCTAGTTTTCTCCCTAACGGACCAATATAATCCAATTCATGGAGGCCCTCGAGCATAAAACCTTCACTGATAGGACTTAACTCTGGAAGAGATTCCCGGTAGGGCGTCATGGCTTAGCCGGTCAAAGCGCCTGTCTTGTAAACAGGAGATCCTGGGTTCGAATCCCAGTGGTGCCTTCTTACCATGTTTGCGGTCCTCGGCCCCCACTCAGTGGCTTTCTTGTCACATTGTTGTATCTCTTCATACTGTGACTCATCCTCCCTCAAAACAGATTTTAAAATCCCAGCGGTGCCTTCAGTCTGTAGCCTGCTAAGGGCTTTCTTTGTTTCTGTTTATCAGATGAAATACAACCTCCTTATAATTCATGGTTGTTATGAAAGCTGTCATAACTTCCAGATATTTTTGGAAAACGGACCAATCTGATTTATGAACAACCTTTACCCTAAAGCCTTCACTAATAGGGCTTAATTTCCTGTCAGGACGCCATGTCTTTTGCCTGGCTTTGTTCTCAAGGGTCCCCATGGCCAAAGCACCTGTCTTGTAAGTGGGAGATTACGTGATCAAAATCGCAGTGGTGCCTGTTATCAGTGGTTGTGGTCTTTGGCCTTCATGAAAGGCAGAATGGCGTCAAGGAGATTAAACTTTCTTTTACCTGTCTAAATGAAAAGAAAGCCGTGCAATTTTAGGATGCCCTGGCATTGCTGTCCAAAGACCATGTCTTGTAAACGAATTGTTCGAATCCCAGCGTTTCCTTCCTTTGTCAGTCTCTGCTCTCCCATCTACATGAAAGGCAGGAGGTCCGGGCAGAAAATACGACTGAAATGTTCCCGTTTTCAATAGACCTGAAGCCATGTGACGTTAGGGTGCACAGCATCAGCCGGTCAAAGGGCCTGTCTTGTCAACAGACTGTTGAATTTCAAGCCATGCCTTCCTTTCAACGGCTGTTCTCCGGTTTAATTTGGAGAAAAGAGGTCCACAAGGAGGTTTGACTTTCTTGTACTTGGTTTAATTAAAATATAGCCATGGAGTTTAAGGATGTCCTGGCATAGCTGTTCAGTGATCATGTCTTGTAAACAGATTGTTCAATTCCAAGTGATTCCATCCTTTTAGTTGCTGTTTCTCCGTTCCACATGAAAGGCAGGAGGTCCAAAAAGAAAATATGACAGTCTTGTTCCTGTTTTCAAAAGATCTGAAGGCATGTGACGTAAGGTTGCACACCATTGGCTGGTGAAAGTTCCTGTCCTTTCATCTGGAGATCCTGAATTCGTATCCCAAAAATGCCTTCCATTTGACAATTGTGCTCACTGGCATATGGAAAGAGCAGAAGGTGAAAATAGTAATTGTAACTCTTGGGCTGAAAAATACAAAAGCTAATAATAATTTAAATCTGTCTTCATCCAGAATTGTGTGCAAAACATCAGTGCTTTTCCATGTAGGCTCTGTGGCGCAATGGATAGCGCATTGGACTTCTAGATTATGAGTTGATGTGATTCAAAGGTTGTGGGTTCGAGTCCCACCAGAGTCGCAGGGTTTTAGCTCCGAAGACCCTGCTCAATGCATTTCATCTTACATTGTTGTTCCTGTTCATACTGTGAGTCACCCTTCCACAATCGGCAGATGGAGGGTGGCGCCGTGGCTTAGTTGGTTAAAGCGCCTGTCTAGTAAACAGGAGATCCTGGGTTCGAATCCCAGCGGAGCCTTTATCATGTGGCCAACTAAGGTCTGTTTCTTTGGCTGTTTCTTAGTTGAGATATGGTACATCCTGATAATTCAGAGTTGTCACGACAGCGGTCTGTTTTCAGCGAAAGGCCTGTACTTTGGGCAAAACTTTCTAGTTTTCTCCCTAACGGACCAATATAATCCAATTCATGGACGCCCTCGAGCATAAAACCTTCACCGATAGGACTTAACTCTGGAAGAAATTCCCGGTAGGGCGCCATGGCTTAGCCGGTCAAAGCGCCTGTCTTGTAAACAGGAGATCCTGGGTTCGAATCCCAGTGGTGCCTTCTTACGATGTTTGCAGTCCTCGGCCCCCACTCAGTGGCTTTCTTGTCACATTGTTGTATCTCTTCATACTGTGACTCATCCTCCCTCAAAACAGATTTTAAAATCCCAGCGGTGCCTTCAGTCTGTAGCCTGCTAAGGGCTTTCTTTGTTTCTGTTTATCAGATGAAATACAACCTCCTTATAATTCATGGTTGTTATGAAAGCTGTCATAACTTTCAGATATTTTTGGAAAACGGACCAATCTGATTTATGAACAACCTTTACCCTAAAGCCTTCACTAATAGGGCTTAATTTCCTGTCAGGACGCCATGTCTTTTGCCTGGCTTTGTTCTCAAGGGTCCCCATGGCCAAAGCACCTGTCTTGTAAGTGGGAGATTACGTGATCAAAATCGCAGTGGTGCCTGTTATCAGTGGTTGTGGTCTTTGGCCTTCATGAAAGGCAGAATGGCGTCAAGGAGATTAAACTTTCTTTTACCTGTCTAAATGAAAAGAAAGCTGTGCAATTTTAGGATGCCCTGGCATTGCTGTCCAAAGACCATGTCTTGTAAACGAATTGTTCGAATCCCAGCGTTTCCTTCCTTTGTCAGTCTCTGCTCTCCCATCTACATGAAAGGCAGGAGGTCCGGGCAGAAAATACGACTGAAATGTTCCCGTTTTCAATAGACCTGAAGCCATGTGACGTTAGGGTGCACAGCATCAGCCGGTCAAAGGGCCTGTCTTGTCAACAGACTGTTGAATTTCAAGCCATGCCTTCCTTTCAACGGCTGTTCTCCGGTTTAATTTGGAGAAAAGAGGTCCACAAGGAGGTTTGACTTTCTTGTACTTGGTTTAATTAAAATATAGCCATGGAGTTTAAGGATGTCCTGGCATAGCTGTTCAGTGATCATGTCTTGTAAACAGATTGTTCAATTCCAAGTGATTCCATCCTTTTAGTTGCTGTTTCTCCGTTCCACATGAAAGGCAGGAGGTCCAAAAAGAAAATATGACAGTCTTGTTCCTGTTTTCAAAAGATCTGAAGGCATGTGACGTAAGGTTGCACACCATTGGCTGGTGAAAGTTCCTGTCCTTTCATCTGGAGATCCTGAATTCGTATCCCAAAAATGCCTTCCATTTGACAATTGTGCTCACTGGCATATGGAAAGAGCAGAAGGTGAAAATAGTAATTGTAACTCTTGGGCTGAAAAATACAAAAGCTAATAATAATTTAAATCTGTCTTCATCCAGAATTGTGTGCAAAACATCAGTGCTTTTCCATGTAGGCTCTGTGGCGCAATGGATAGCGCATTGGACTTCTAGATTATGAGTTGATGTGATTCAAAGGTTGTGGGTTCGAGTCCCACCAGAGTCGCAGGGTTTTAGCTCCGAAGACCCTGCTCAATGCATTTCATCTTACATTGTTGTTCCTGTTCATACTGTGAGTCACCCTTCCACAATCGGCAGATGGAGGGTGGCGCCGTGGCTTAGTTGGTTAAAGCGCCTGTCTAGTAAACAGGAGATCCTGGGTTCGAATCCCAGCTTAGCCTTTATCATGTGGCCAACTAAGGTCTGTTTCTTTGGCTGTTTCTTAGTTGAGATATGGTACATCCTGATAATTCAGAGTTGTCACGACAGCGGTCTGTTTTCAGCGAAAGGCCTGTACTTTGGGCAAAACTTTCTAGTTTTCTCCCTAACGGACCAATATAATCCAATTCATGGACGCCCTCGAGCATAAAACCTTCACCGATAGGACTTAACTCTGGAAGAAATTCCCGGTAGGGCGCCATGGCTTAGCCGGTCAAAGCGCCTGTCTTGTAAACAGGAGATCCTGGGTTCGAATCCCAGTGGTGCCTTCTTAGGATGTTTGCAGTCCTCGGCCCCCACTCAGTGGCTTTCTTGTCACATTGTTGTATCTCTTCATACTGTGACTCATCCTCCCTCAAAACAGATTTTAAAATCCCAGCGGTGCCTTCAGTCTGTAGCCTGCTAAGGGCTTTCTTTGTTTCTGTTTATCAGATGAAATTCAACCTCCCTATAATTCATGGTTGTTATGAAAGCTGTCATAACTTTCAGATATTTTTGGAAAACGGACCAATCTGATTTATGAACAACCTTTACCCTAAAGCCTTCACTTATAGGACTTAATTTCCTGTCAGGACGCCATGTCTTTTGCCTGGCTTTGTTCTCAAGGGTGTCCATGGCCAAAGCACCTGTCTTGTAAGTGGGAGATTACGTGATCAAAATCGCAGTGGTGCCTTTTATCAGTGGTTGTGGTCTTTGGCCTTCATGAAAGGCAGAATGGCGTCAAGGAGATTAAACTTTCTTTTACCTGTCTAAATGAAAAGAAATCCGTGCAATTTTAGGATGCCCTGGCATTGCTGTTCTAAAGACGATGTCTTGTAAACGAATTGTTCGAATCCCAGCGTTTCCTTCCTTTGTCAGTCCCTGCTCTCCCATCTACATGAAAGGCAGGAGGTCCGGGCAGAAAATACGACTGAAATGTTCCCGTTTTCAATAGACCTGAAGCCATGTGACGTTAGGGTGCACAGCATCAGCCGGTCAAAGGGCCTGTCTTGTCAACAGACTGTTGAGTTTCAAGCCATGCCTTCCTTTCAACGGCTGTTCTCCGGTTTAATTTGGAGAAAAGAGGTCCACAAGGAGGTTTGACTTTCTTGTACTTGGTTTAATTAAAATATAGCCATGGAGTTTAAGGATGTCCTGGCATAGCTGTTCAGTGATCATGTCTTGTAAACAGATTGTTCAATTCCAAGTGATTCCATCCTTTTAGTTGCTGTTTCTCCGTTCCACATGAAAGGCAGGAGGTCCAAAAAGAAAATATGACAGTCTTGTTCCTGTTTTCAAAAGATCTGAAGACATGTGACGTAAGGTTGCACACCATTGGCTGGTGAAAGTTCCTGTCCTTTCATCTGGAGATCCTGAATTCGTATCCCAAAAATGCCTTCCATTTGACAATTGTGCTCATTGGCATATGGAAAGAGCAGAAGGTAAAAATAGTAATTGTACCTCTTGGGCTGAAAAATACAAAAGCTAATAATAATTTAAATCTGTCTTCATCCAGAATTGTGTGCAAAACATCAGCGCTTTTGCATGTAGGCTCTGTGGGGCAATGGATTGCGCATTGGACTTCTAGATTATGAGTTGATGTGATTCAA
This sequence comes from Paramisgurnus dabryanus, assembly GCF_030506205.2. NCBI lineage: Eukaryota > Metazoa > Chordata > Actinopteri > Cypriniformes > Cobitidae > Paramisgurnus > Paramisgurnus dabryanus. Next base: position 28,681,759 of record NC_133354.1, read on the forward strand.
AGGTTGTGGGTTCGAGTCCCACCAGAGTCGCAGGGTTTTATCTCCGAAGACCCTGCTCAATGCATTTCATCGTACATTGTTGTTCCTGTTCATACTGTGACTCACCCTTCCACAATCGGCAGATGGAGGGTGGCGCCCTGGCTTAGTTGGTTAAAGCGCCTGTCTAGTAAACAGGAGATCCTGGGTTCGAATCCTAGCGGAGCCTTTATCATGTGGCCAACTAAGGTCTGTTTCTCAGTTGAGATATGGTACATCCTGATAATTCAGAGTTGTCACGACAGCGGTCTGTTTTCAGCGAAAGGCCTGTACTTTGGGCAAAACTTTCTAGTTTTCTCCCTAACCGACCAATATAATCCAATTCATGGACGCCCTCGAGCATAAAACCTTCACTGATAGGACTTAACTCTGGAAGAGATTCCCGGTAGGGCGCCATGGCTTAGCCGGTCAAAGTGCCTGTCTTATAAAAAGGAGATCCTGGGTTCGAATCCCAGTGGTGCCTTCTTACGATGTTTGCAGTCCTCGGCCCCCACTCAGTGGCTTTCTTGTCACATTGTTGTATCTCTTCATACTGTGACTCATCCTCCCTCAAAACAGATTTTAAAATCCCAGCGGTGCCTTCAGTCTGTAGCTTGCTAAGGGCTTTCTTTGTTTCTGTTTATCAGATGAAATTCAACCTCCCTATAATTCATGGTTGTTATGAAAGCTGTCATAACTTTCAGATATTTTTGGAAAACGGACCAATCTGATTTATGAACAACCTTTACCCTAAAGCCTTCACTTATAGGACTTAATTTCCTGTCAGGACGCCATGTCTTTTGCCTGGCTTTGTTCTCAAGGGTGTCCATGGCCAAAGCACCTGTCTTGTAAGTGGGAGATTACGTGATCAAAATCGCAGTGGTGCCTTTTATCAGTGGTTGTGGTCTTTGGCCTTCATGAAAGGCAGAATGGCGTCAAGGAGATTAAACTTTCTTTTACCTGTCTAAATGAAAAGAAAGCCGTGCAATTTTAGGATGCCCTGGCATTACTGTTCTAAAGACCATGTCTTGTAAACGAATTGTTCGAATCCCAGCGTTTCCTTCCTTTGTCAGTCCCTGCTCTCCCATCTACATGAAAGGCAGGAGGTCCTGGCAGAAAATACGACTGAAATGTTCCCGTTTTCAATAGACCTGAAGCCATGTGACGTCAGGGTGCACAGCATCAGCCGGTCAAAGGGCCTGTTTTGTCAACAGACTGTTGAATTTCAAGCCATGCCTTCCTTTCAACGGCTGTTCTCCGGTTTAATTTGGAGAAAAGAGGTCCACAAGGAGATTTGACTTTCTTGTACTTGGTTTAATTAAAATATAGCCATGGAGTTTAAGGATGTCCTGGCATAGCTGTTCAGTGATCATGTCTTGTAAACAGATTGTTCAATTCCAAGTGATTCCATCCTTTTAGTTGCTGTTTCTCCGTTCCACATGAAAGGCAGGAGGTCCAAAAAGAAAATATGACAGTCTTGTTCCTGTTTTCAAAAGATCTGAAGACATGTGACGTAAGGTTGCACACCATTGGCTGGTGAAAGTTCCTGTCCTTTCATCTGGAGATCCTGAATTCGTATACCCAAAAATGCCTTCCATTTGACAATTGTGCTCACTGGCATATGGAAAGAGCAGAAGGTGAAAATAGTAATTGTAACTCTTGGGCTGAAAAATACAAAAGCTAATAATAATTTAATCTGTCTTCATCCAGAATTTTGTGCAAAACATCAGTGCTTTTGCATGTAGGCTCTGTGGCGCAATGGATAGCGCATTGGACTTCTAGATTATGAGTTGATGTGATTCAAAGGTTGTGGGTTCGAGTCCCACCAGAGTCGCAGGGTTTTAGCTCCGAAGACCCTGCTCAATGCATTTCATCTTACATTGTTGTTCCTGTTCATACTGTGACTCACCCTTCCACAATCGGCAGATGGAGGGTGGCGCCGTGGCTTAGTTGGTTAAAGCGCCTGTCTAGTAAACAGGAGATCCTGGGTTCGAATCCCAGCGGAGCCTTTATCATGTGGCCAACTAAGGTCTGTTTCTTTGGCTGTTTCTCAGTTGAGATATGGTACATCCTGATAATTCAGAGTTGTCACGACAGCGGTCTGTTTTCAGCGAAAGGCCTGTACTTTGGGCAAAACTTTCTAGTTTTCTCCCTAACGGACCAATATAATCCAATTCATGGACGCCCTCGAGCATAAAACCTTCACTGATAGGACTTAACTCTGGAAGAGATTCCCGGTAGGGCGCCATGGCTTAGCCGGTCAAAGCGCCTGTCTTGTAAACAGGAGATCCTGGGTTCGAATCCCAGTGGTGCCTTCTTACCATGTTTGCGGTCCTCGGCCCCCACTCAGTGGCTTTCTTGTCACATTGTTGTATCTCTTCATACTGTGACTCATCCTCCCTCAAAACAGATTTTAAAATCCCAGCGGTGCCTTCAGTCTGTAGCCTGCTAAGGGCTTTCTTTGTTTCTGTTTATCAGATGAAATACAACCTCCTTATAATTCATGGTTGTTATGAAAGCTGTCATAACTTCCAGATATTTTTGGAAAACGGACCAATCTGATTTATGAACAACCTTTACCCTAAAGCCTTCACTAATAGGGCTTAATTTCCTGTCAGGACGCCATGTCTTTTGCCTGGCTTTGTTCTCAAGGGTGTCCATGGCCAAAGCACCTGTCTTGTAAGTGGGAGATTACGTGATCAAAATCGCAGTGGTGCCTTTTATCAGTGGTTGTGGTCTTTGGCCTTCATGAAAGGCAGAATGGCGTCAAGGAGATTAAACATTCTTTTACCTGTCTAAATGAAAAGAAAGCCGTGCAATTTTAGGATGCCCTGGCATTGCTGTCCAAAGACCATGTCTTGTAAACGAATTATTCAAATCCCAGCGTTTCCTTCCTTTGTCAGTCTCTGCTCTCCCATCTACATGAAAGGCAGGAGGTCCGGGCAGAAAATACGACTGAAATGTTCCCGTTTTCAATAGACCTGAAGCCATGTGACGTCAGGGTGCACAGCATCAGCCGGTCAAAGGGCCTGTCTTGTCAACAGACTGTTGAATTTCAAGCCATGCCTTCCTTTCAACGACTGTTCTCCGGTTTAATTTGGAGAAAAGAGGTCCACAAGGAGGTTTGACTTTCTTGTACTTGGTTTAATTAAAATATAGCCATGGAGTTTAAGGATGTCCTGGCATAGCTGTTCAGTGATCATGTCTTGTAAACAGATTGTTCAATTCCAAGTGATTCCATCCTTTTAGTTGCTGTTTCTCCGTTCCACATGAAAGGCAGGAGGTCCAAAAAGAAAATATGACAGTCTTGTTCCTGTTTTCAAAAGATCTGAAGACATGTGACGTAAGGTTGCACACCATTGGCTGGTGAAAGTTCCTGTCCTTTCATCTGGAGATCCTGAATTCGTATACCCAAAAATGCCTTCCATTTGACAATTGTGCTCACTGGCATATGGAAAGAGCAGAAGGTGAAAATAGTAATTGTAACTCTTGGGCTGAAAAATACAAAAGCTAATAATAATTTAAATCTGTCTTCATCCAGAATTGTGTGCAAAACATCAGTGCTTTTGCATGTAGGCTCTGTGGCGCAATGGATAGCGCATTGGACTTCTAGATTATGAGTTGATGTGATTCAAAGGTTGTGGGTTCGAGTCCCACCAGAGTCGCAGGGTTTTATCTCCGAAGACCCTGCTCAATGCATTTCATCGTACATTGTTGTTCCTGTTCATACTGTGACTCACCCTTCCACAATCGGCAGATGGAGGGTGGCGCCCTGGCTTAGTTGGTTAAAGCGCCTGTCTAGTAAACAGGAGATCCTGGGTTCGAATCCCAGCGGAGCCTTTATCATGTGGCCAACTAAGGTCTGTTTCTTTGGCTGTTTCTCAGTTGAGATATGGTACATCCTGATAATTCAGAGTTGTCACGACAGCGGTCTGTTTTCAGCGAAAGGCCTGTACTTTGGGCAAAACTTTCTAGTTTTCTCCCTAACGGACCAATATAATCCAATTCATGGACGCCCTCGAGCATAAAACCTTCACTGATAGGACTTAACTCTGGAAGAGATTCCCGGTAGGGCGCCATGGCTTAGCCGGTCAAAGCGCCTGTCTTGTAAACAGGAGATCCTGGGTTCGAATCCCAGTGGTGCCTTCTTACCATGTTTGCGGTCCTCGGCCCCCACTCAGTGGCTTTCTTGTCACATTGTTGTATCTCTTCATACTGTGACTCATCCTCCCTCAAAACAGATTTTAAAATCCCAGCGGTGCCTTCAGTCTGTAGCCCTCTAAGGGCTTTCTTTGTTTCTGTTTATCAGATGAAATACAACCTCCTTATAATTCATGGTTGTTATGAAAGCTGTCATAACTTCCAGATATTTTTGGAAAACGGACCAATCTGATTTATGAACAACCTTTACCCTAAAGCCTTCACTAATAGGGCTTAATTTCCTGTCAGGACGCCATGTCTTTTGCCTGGCTTTGTTCTCAAGGGTCCCCATGGCCAAAGCACCTGTCTTGTAAGTGGGAGATTACGTGATCAAAATCGCAGTGGTGCCTGTTATCAGTGGTTGTGGTCTTTGGCCTTCATGAAAGGCAGAATGGCGTCAAGGAGATTAAACTTTCTTTTACCTGTCTAAATGAAAAGAAAGCCGTGCAATTTTAGGATGCCCTGGCATTGCTGTCCAAAGACCATGTCTTGTAAACGAATTGTTCGAATCCCAGCGTTTCCTTCCTTTGTCAGTCTCTGCTCTCCCATCTACATGAAAGGCAGGAGGTCCGGGCAGAAAATACGACTGAAATGTTCCCGTTTTCAATAGACCTGAAGCCATGTGACGTTAGGGTGCACAGCATCAGCCGGTCAAAGGGCCTGTCTTGTCAACAGACTGTTGAATTTCAAGCCATGCCTTCCTTTCAACGGCTGTTCTCCGGTTTAATTTGGAGAAAAGAAGTCCACAAGGAGGTTTGACTTTCTTGTACTTGGTTTAATAAAAATATAGCCATGGAGTTTAAGGATGTCCTGGCATAGCTGTTCAGTGATCATGTCTTGTAAACAGATTGTTCAATTCCAAGTGATTCCATCCTTTTAGTTGCTGTTTCTCCGTTCCACACGAAAGGCAGGAGGTCCAAAAAGAAAATATGACAGTCTTGTTCCTGTTTTCAAAAGATCTGAAGACATATGACGTAAGGTTGCACACCATTGGCTGGTGAAAGTTCCTGTCCTTTCATCTGGAGATCCTGAATTCGTATGCCAAAAATGCCTTCCATCTGACAATTGTGCTCATTGGCATATGGAAAGAGCAGAAGGTAAAAATAGTAATTGTAACTCTTGGGCTGAAAAATACAAAAGCTAATAATAATTTAAATCTGTCTTCATCCAGAATTGTGTGCAAAACATCAGTGCTTTTGCATGTAGGCTCTGTGGCGCAATGGATAGCGCATTGGACTTCTAGATTATGAGTTGATGTGATTCAAAGGTTGTGGGTTCGAGTCCCACCAGAGTCGCAGGGTTTTAGCTCCGAAGACCCTGCTCAATGCATTTCATCTTACATTGTTGTTCCTGTTCATACTGTGACTCACCCTTCCACAATCGGCAGATGGAGGGTGGCGCCGTGGCTTAGTTGGTTAAAGCGCCTGTCTAGTAAACAGGAGATCCTGGGTTCGAATCCCAGCGGAGCCTTTATCATGTGGCCAACTAAGGTCTGTTTCTTTGGCTGTTTCTCAGTTGAGATATGGTACATCCTGATAATTCAGAGTTGTCACGACAGCGGTCTGTTTTCAGCGAAAGGCCTGTACTTTGGGCAAAACTTTCTAGTTTTCTCCCTAACGGACCAATATAATCCAATTCATGGACGCCCTCGAGCATAAAACCTTCACTGATAGGACTTAACTCTGGAAGAGATTCCCGGTAGGGCGCCATGGCTTAGCCGGTCAAAGCGCCTGTCTTGTAAACAGGAGATCCTGGGTTCGAATCCCAGTGGTGCCTTCTTACCATGTTTGCGGTCCTCGGCCCCCACTCAGTGGCTTTCTTGTCACATTGTTGTATCTCTTCATACTGTGACTCATCCTCCCTCAAAACAGATTTTAAAATCCCAGCGGTGCCTTCAGTCTGTAGCCTGCTAAGGGCTTTCTTTGTTTCTGTTTATCAGATGAAATACAACCTCCTTATAATTCATGGTTGTTATGAAAGCTGTCATAACTTCCAGATATTTTTGGAAAACGGACCAATCTGATTTATGAACAACCTTTACCCTAAAGCCTTCACTAATAGGGCTTAATTTCCTGTCAGGACGCCATGTCTTTTGCCTGGCTTTGTTCTCAAGGGTGTCCATGGCCAAAGCACCTGTCTTGTAAGTGGGAGATTACGTGATCAAAATCGCAGTGGTGCCTTTTATCAGTGGTTGTGGTCTTTGGCCTTCATGAAAGGCAGAATGGCGTCAAGGAGATTAAACATTCTTTTACCTGTCTAAATGAAAAGAAAGCCGTGCAATTTTAGGATGCCCTGGCATTGCTGTCCAAAGACCATGTCTTGTAAACGAATTATTCAAATCCCAGCGTTTCCTTCCTTTGTCAGTCTCTGCTCTCCCATCTACATGAAAGGCAGGAGGTCCGGGCAGAAAATACGACTGAAATGTTCCCGTTTTCAATAGACCTGAAGCCATGTGACGTCAGGGTGCACAGCATCAGCCGGTCAAAGGGCCTGTCTTGTCAACAGACTGTTGAATTTCAAGCCATGCCTTCCTTTCAACGACTGTTCTCCGGTTTAATTTGGAGAAAAGAGGTCCACAAGGAGGTTTGACTTTCTTGTACTTGGTTTAATTAAAATATAGCCATGGAGTTTAAGGATGTCCTGGCATAGCTGTTCAGTGATCATGTCTTGTAAACAGATTGTTCAATTCCAAGTGATTCCATCCTTTTAGTTGCTGTTTCTCCGTTCCACATGAAAGGCAGGAGGTCCAAAAAGAAAATATGACAGTCTTGTTCCTGTTTTCAAAAGATCTGAAGACATGTGACGTAAGGTTGCACACCATTGGCTGGTGAAAGTTCCTGTCCTTTCATCTGGAGATCCTGAATTCGTATACCCAAAAATGCCTTCCATTTGACAATTGTGCTCACTGGCATATGGAAAGAGCAGAAGGTGAAAATAGTAATTGTAACTCTTGGGCTGAAAAATACAAAAGCTAATAATAATTTAAATCTGTCTTCATCCAGAATTGTGTGCAAAACATCAGTGCTTTTGCATGTAGGCTCTGTGGCGCAATGGATAGCGCATTGGACTTCTAGATTATGAGTTGATGTGATTCAAAGGTTGTGGGTTCGAGTCCCACCAGAGTCGCAGGGTTTTAGCTCCGAAGACCCTGCTCAATGCATTTCATCTTACATTGTTGTTCCTGTTCATACTGTGACTCACCCTTCCACAATCGGCAGATGGAGGGTGGCGCCGTGGCTTAGTTGGTTAAAGCGCCTGTCTAGTAAACAGGAGATCCTGGGTTCGAATCCCAGCGGAGCATTTATCATGTGGCCAACTAAGGTCTGTTTCTTTGGCTGTTTCTCAGTTGAGATATGGTACATCCTGATAATTCAGAGTTGTCACGACAGCGGTCTGTTTTCAGCGAAAGGCCTGTACTTTGGGCAAAACTTTCTAGTTTTCTCCCTAACGGACCAATATAATCCAATTCATGGAGGCCCTCGAGCATAAAACCTTCACTGATAGGACTTAACTCTGGAAGAGATTCCCGGTAGGGCGTCATGGCTTAGCCGGTCAAAGCGCCTGTCTTGTAAACAGGAGATCCTGGGTTCGAATCCCAGTGGTGCCCCCTTACCATGTTTGCGGTCCTTGGCCCCCACTCAGTGGCTTTCTTGTCACATTGTTGTATCTCTTCATACTGTGACTCATCCTCCCTCAAAACAGATTTTAAAATCCCAGCGGTGCCTTCAGTCTGTAGCCTGCTAAGGGCTTTCTTTGTTTCTGTTTATCAGATGAAATACAACCTCCTTATAATTCATGGTTGTTATGAAAGCTGTCATAACTTTCAGATATTTTTGGAAAACGGACCAATCTGATTTATGAACAACCTTTACCCTAAAGCCTTCACTTATAGGACTTAATTTCCTGTCAGGACGCCATGTCTTTTGCCTGGCTTTGTTCTCAAGGGTGTCCATGGCCAAAGCACCTGTCTTGTAAGTGGGAGATTACGTGATCAAAATCGCAGTGGTGCCTTTTATCAGTGGTTGTGGTCTTTGGCCTTCATGAAAGGCAGAATGGCGTCAAGGAGATTAAACTTTCTTTTACCTGTCTAAATGAAAAGAAATCCGTGCAATTTTAGGATGCCCTGGCATTGCTGTTCTAAAGACGATGTCTTGTAAACGAATTGTTCGAATCCCAGCGTTTCCTTCCTTTGTCAGTCCCTGCTCTCCCATCTACATGAAAGGCAGGAGGTCCGGGCAGAAAATACGACTGAAATGTTCCCGTTTTCAATAGACCTGAAGCCATGTGACGTTAGGGTGCACAGCATCAGCCGGTCAAAGGGCCTGTCTTGTCAACAGACTGTTGAATTTCAAGCCATGCCTTCCTTTCAACGGCTGTTCTCCGGTTTAATTTGGAGAAAAGAGGTCCACAAGGAGGTTTGACTTTCTTGTACTTGGTTTAATTAAAATATAGCCATGGAGTTTAAGGATGTCCTGGCATAGCTGTTCAGTGATCATGTCTTGTAAACAGATTGTTCAATTCCAAGTGATTCCATCCTTTTAGTTGCTGTTTCTCCGTTCCACATGAAAGGCAGGAGGTCCAAAAAGAAAATATGACAGTCTTGTTCCTGTTTTCAAAAGATCTGAAGACATGTGACGTAAGGTTGCACACCATTGGCTGGTGAAAGTTCCTGTCCTTTCATCTGGAGATCCTGAATTCGTATCCCAAAAATGCCTTCCATTTGACAATTGTGCTCATTGGCATATGGAAAGAGCAGAAGGTAAAAATAGTAATTGTACCTCTTGGGCTGAAAAATACAAAAGCTAATAATAATTTAAATCTGTCTTCATCCAGAATTGTGTGCAAAACATCAGCGCTTTTGCATGTAGGCTCTGTGGGGCAATGGATTGCGCATTGGACTTCTAGATTATGAGTTGATGTGATTCAAAGGTTGTGGGTTCGAGTCCCACCAGAGTCGCAGGGTTTTATCTCCGAAGACCCTGCTCAATGCATTTCATCGTACATTGTTGTTCCTGTTCATACTGTGACTCACCCTTCCACAATCGGCAGATGGAGGGTGGCGCCCTGGCTAAGTTGGTTAAAGCGCCTGTCTAGTAAACAGGAGATCCTGGGTTCGAATCCCAGCGGAGCCTTTATCATGTGGCCAACTAAGGTCTGTTTCTTTGGCTGTTTCTCAGTTGAGATATGGTACATCCTGATAATTCAGAGTTGTCACGACAGCGGTCTGTTTTCAGCGAAAGGCCTGTACTTTGGGCAAAACTTTCTAGTTTTCTCCCTAACGGACCAATATAATCCAATTCATGGACGCCCTCGAGCATAAAACCTTCACTGATAGGACTTAACTCTGGAAGAGATTCCCGGTAGGGCGCCATGGCTTAGCCGGTCAAAGCGCCTGTCTTGTAAACAGGAGATCCTGGGTTCGAATCCCAGTGGTGCCTTCTTACCATGTTTGCGGTCCTCGGCCCCCACTCAGTGGCTTTCTTGTCACATTGTTGTATCTCTTCATACTGTGACTCATCCTCCCTCAAAACAGATTTTAAAATCCCAGCGGTGCCTTCAGTCTGTAGCCCTCTAAGGGCTTTCTTTGTTTCTGTTTATCAGATGAAATACAACCTCCTTATAATTCATGGTTGTTATGAAAGCTGTCATAACTTCCAGATATTTTTGGAAAACGGACCAATCTGATTTATGAACAACCTTTACCCTAAAGCCTTCACTAATAGGGCTTAATTTCCTGTCAGGACGCCATGTCTTTTGCCTGGCTTTGTTCTCAAGGGTCCCCATGGCCAAAGCACCTGTCTTGTAAGTGGGAGATTACGTGATCAAAATCGCAGTGGTGCCTGTTATCAGTGGTTGTGGTCTTTGGCCTTCATGAAAGGCAGAATGGCGTCAAGGAGATTAAACTTTCTTTTACCTGTCTAAATGAAAAGAAAGCCGTGCAATTTTAGGATGCCCTGGCATTGCTGTCCAAAGACCATGTCTTGTAAACGAATTGTTCGAATCCCAGCGTTTCCTTCCTTTGTCAGTCTCTGCTCTCCCATCTACATGAAAGGCAGGAGGTCCGGGCAGAAAATACGACTGAAATGTTCCCGTTTTCAATAGACCTGAAGCCATGTGACGTTAGGGTGCACAGCATCAGCCGGTCAAAGGGCCTGTCTTGTCAACAGACTGTTGAATTTCAAGCCATGCCTTCCTTTCAACGGCTGTTCTCCGGTTTAATTTGGAGAAAAGAAGTCCACAAGGAGGTTTGACTTTCTTGTACTTGGTTTAATAAAAATATAGCCATGGAGTTTAAGGATGTCCTGGCATAGCTGTTCAGTGATCATGTCTTGTAAACAGATTGTTCAATTCCAAGTGATTCCATCCTTTTAGTTGCTGTTTCTCCGTTCCACACGAAAGGCAGGAGGTCCAAAAAGAAAATATGACAGTCTTGTTCCTGTTTTCAAAAGATCTGAAGACATATGACGTAAGGTTGCACACCATTGGCTGGTGAAAGTTCCTGTCCTTTCATCTGGAGATCCTGAATTCGTATGCCAAAAATGCCTTCCATCTGACAATTGTGCTCATTGGCATATGGAAAGAGCAGAAGGTAAAAATAGTAATTGTAACTCTTGGGCTGAAAAATACAAAAGCTAATAATAATTTAAATCTGTCTTCATCCAGAATTGTGTGCAAAACATCAGTGCTTTTGCATGTAGGCTCTGTGGCGCAATGGATAGCGCATTGGACTTCTAGATTATGAGTTGATGTGATTCAAAGGTTGTGGGTTCGAGTCCCACTAGAGTCGCAGGGTTTTAGCTCCGAAGACCCTGCTCAATGCATTTCATCTTACATTGTTGTTCCTGTTCATACTGTGACTCACCCTTCCACAATCGGCAGATGGAGGGTGGCGCCGTGGCTTAGTTGGTTAAAGCGCCTGTCTAGTAAACAGGAGATCCTGGGTTCGAATCCCAGCGGAGCCTTTATCATGTGGCCAACTAAGGTCTGTTTCTTTGGCTGTTTCTCAGTTGAGATATGGTACATCCTGATAATTCAGAGTTGTCACGACAGCGGTCTGTTTTCAGCGAAAGGCCTGTACTTTGGGCAAAACTTTCTAGTTTTCTCCCTAACGGACCAATATAATCCAATTCATGGACGCCCTCGAGCATAAAACCTTCACTGATAGGACTTAACTCTGGAAGAGATTCCCGGTAGGGCGCCATGGCTTAGCCGGTCAAAGCGCCTGTCTTGTAAACAGGAGATCCTGGGTTCGAATCCCAGTGGTGCCTTCTTACCATGTTTGCGGTCCTCGGCCCCCACTCAGTGGCTTTCTTGTCACATTGTTGTATCTCTTCATACTGTGACTCATCCTCCCTCAAAACAGATTTTAAAATCCCAGCGGTGCCTTCAGTCTGTAGCCTGCTAAGGGCTTTCTTTGTTTCTGTTTATCAGATGAAATACAACCTCCTTATAATTCATGGTTGTTATGAAAGCTGTCATAACTTCCAGATATTTTTGGAAAACGGACCAATCTGATTTATGAACAACCTTTACCCTAAAGCCTTCACTAATAGGGCTTAATTTCCTGTCAGGACGCCATGTCTTTTGCCTGGCTTTGTTCTCAAGGGTGTCCATGGCCAAAGCACCTGTCTTGTAAGTGGGAGATTACGTGATCAAAATCGCAGTGGTGCCTTTTATCAGTGGTTGTGGTCTTTGGCCTTCATGAAAGGCAGAATGGCGTCAAGGAGATTAAACATTCTTTTACCTGTCTAAATGAAAAGAAAGCCGTGCAATTTTAGGATGCCCTGGCATTGCTGTCCAAAGACCATGTCTTGTAAACGAATTATTCAAATCCCAGCGTTTCCTTCCTTTGTCAGTCTCTGCTCTCCCATCTACATGAAAGGCAGGAGGTCCGGGCAGAAAATACGACTGAAATGTTCCCGTTTTCAATAGACCTGAAGCCATGTGACGTCAGGGTGCACAGCATCAGCCGGTCAAAGGGCCTGTCTTGTCAACAGACTGTTGAATTTCAAGCCATGCCTTCCTTTCAACGACTGTTCTCCGGTTTAATTTGGAGAAAAGAGGTCCACAAGGAGGTTTGACTTTCTTGTACTTGGTTTAATTAAAATATAGCCATGGAGTTTAAGGATGTCCTGGCATAGCTGTTCAGTGATCATGTCTTGTAAACAGATTGTTCAATTCCAAGTGATTCCATCCTTTTAGTTGCTGTTTCTCCGTTCCACATGAAAGGCAGGAGGTCCAAAAAGAAAATATGACAGTCTTGTTCCTGTTTTCAAAAGATCTGAAGACATGTGACGTAAGGTTGCACACCATTGGCTGGTGAAAGTTCCTGTCCTTTCATCTGGAGATCCTGAATTCGTATCCCAAAAATGCCTTCCATTTGACAATTGTGCTCATTGGCATATGGAAAGAGCAGAAGGTAAAAATAGTAATTGTACCTCTTGGGCTGAAAAATACAAAAGCTAATAATAATTTAAATCTGTCTTCATCCAGAATTGTGTGCAAAACATCAGCGCTTTTGCATGTAGGCTCTGTGGGGCAATGGATTGCGCATTGGACTTCTAGATTATGAGTTGATGTGATTCAAAGGTTGTGGGTTCGAGTCCCACCAGAGTCGCAGGGTTTTATCTCCGAAGACCCTGCTCAATGCATTTCATCGTACATTGTTGTTCCTGTTCATACTGTGACTCACCCTTCCACAATCGGCAGATGGAGGGTGGCGCCCTGGCTTAGTTGGTTAAAGCGCCTGTCTAGTAAACAGGAGATCCTGGGTTCGAATCCTAGCGGAGCCTTTATCATGTGGCCAACTAAGGTCTGTTTCTCAGTTGAGATATGGTACATCCTGATAATTCAGAGTTGTCACGACAGCGGTCTGTTTTCAGCGAAAGGCCTGTACTTTGGGCAAAACTTTCTAGTTTTCTCCCTAACCGACCAATATAATCCAATTCATGGACGCCCTCGAGCATAAAACCTTCACTGATAGGACTTAACTCTGGAAGAGATTCCCGGTAGGGCGCCATGGCTTAGCCGGTCAAAGTGCCTGTCTTATAAAAAGGAGATCCTGGGTTCGAATCCCAGTGGTGCCTTCTTACGATGTTTGCAGTCCTCGGCCCCCACTCAGTGGCTTTCTTGTCACATTGTTGTATCTCTTCATACTGTGACTCATCCTCCCTCAAAACAGATTTTAAAATCCCAGCGGTGCCTTCAGTCTGTAGCTTGCTAAGGGCTTTCTTTGTTTCTGTTTATCAGATGAAATTCAACCTCCCTATAATTCATGGTTGTTATGAAAGCTGTCATAACTTTCAGATATTTTTGGAAAACGGACCAATCTGATTTATGAACAACCTTTACCCTAAAGCCTTCACTTATAGGACTTAATTTCCTGTCAGGACGCCATGTCTTTTGCCTGGCTTTGTTCTCAAGGGTGTCCATGGCCAAAGCACCTGTCTTGTAAGTGGGAGATTACGTGATCAAAATCGCAGTGGTGCCTTTTATCAGTGGTTGTGGTCTTTGGCCTTCATGAAAGGCAGAATGGCGTCAAGGAGATTAAACTTTCTTTTACCTGTCTAAATGAAAAGAAAGCCGTGCAATTTTAGGATGCCCTGGCATTACTGTTCTAAAGACCATGTCTTGTAAACGAATTGTTCGAATCCCAGCGTTTCCTTCCTTTGTCAGTCCCTGCTCTCCCATCTACATGAAAGGCAGGAGGTCCTGGCAGAAAATACGACTGAAATGTTCCCGTTTTCAATAGACCTGAAGCCATGTGACGTCAGGGTGCACAGCATCAGCCGGTCAAAGGGCCTGTTTTGTCAACAGACTGTTGAATTTCAAGCCATGCCTTCCTTTCAACGGCTGTTCTCCGGTTTAATTTGGAGAAAAGAGGTCCACAAGGAGATTTGACTTTCTTGTACTTGGTTTAATTAAAATATAGCCATGGAGTTTAAGGATGTCCTGGCATAGCTGTTCAGTGATCATGTCTTGTAAACAGATTGTTCAATTCCAAGTGATTCCATCCTTTTAGTTGCTGTTTCTCCGTTCCACATGAAAGGCAGGAGGTCCAAAAAGAAAATATGACAGTCTTGTTCCTGTTTTCAAAAGATCTGAAGACATGTGACGTAAGGTTGCACACCATTGGCTGGTGAAAGTTCCTGTCCTTTCATCTGGAGATCCTGAATTCGTATACCCAAAAATGCCTTCCATTTGACAATTGTGCTCACTGGCATATGGAAAGAGCAGAAGGTGAAAATAGTAATTGTAACTCTTGGGCTGAAAAATACAAAAGCTAATAATAATTTAATCTGTCTTCATCCAGAATTTTGTGCAAAACATCAGTGCTTTTGCATGTAGGCTCTGTGGCGCAATGGATAGCGCATTGGACTTCTAGATTATGAGTTGATGTGATTCAAAGGTTGTGGGTTCGAGTCCCACCAGAGTCGCAGGGTTTTAGCTCCGAAGACCCTGCTCAATGCATTTCATCTTACATTGTTGTTCCTGTTCATACTGTGACTCACCCTTCCACAATCGGCAGATGGAGGGTGGCGCCGTGGCTTAGTTGGTTAAAGCGCCTGTCTAGTAAACAGGAGATCCTGGGTTCCAATCCCAGCGGAGCCTTTATCATGTGGCCAACTAAGGTCTGTTTCTTTGGCTGTTTCTCAGTTGAGATATGGTACATCCTGATAATTCAGAGTTGTCACGACAGCGGTCTGTTTTCAGCGAAAGGCCTGTACTTTGGGCAAAACTTTCTAGTTTTCTCCCTAACGGACCAATATAATCCAATTCATGGACGCCCTCGAGCATAAAACCTTCACTGATAGGACTTAACTCTGGAAGAGATTCCCGGTAGGGCGCCATGGCTTAGCCGGTCAAAGCGCCTGTCTTGTAAACAGGAGATCCTGGGTTCGAATCCCAGTGGTGCCTTCTTACCATGTTTGCGGTCCTCGGCCCCCACTCAGTGGCTTTCTTGTCACATTGTTGTATCTCTTCATACTGTGACTCATCCTCCCTCAAAACAGATTTTAAAATCCCAGCGGTGCCTTCAGTCTGTAGCCTGCTAAGGGCTTTCTTTGTTTCTGTTTATCAGATGAAATACAACCTCCTTATAATTCATGGTTGTTATGAAAGCTGTCATAACTTCCAGATATTTTTGGAAAACGGACCAATCTGATTTATGAACAACCTTTACCCTAAAGCCTTCACTAATAGGGCTTAATTTCCTGTCAGGACGCCATGTCTTTTGCCTGGCTTTGTTCTCAAGGGTGTCCATGGCCAAAGCACCTGTCTTGTAAGTGGGAGATTACGTGATCAAAATCGCAGTGGTGCCTTTTATCAGTGGTTGTGGTCTTTGGCCTTCATGAAAGGCAGAATGGCGTCAAGGAGATTAAACATTCTTTTACCTGTCTAAATGAAAAGAAAGCCGTGCAATTTTAGGATGCCCTGGCATTGCTGTCCAAAGACCATGTCTTGTAAACGAATTATTCAAATCCCAGCGTTTCCTTCCTTTGTCAGTCTCTGCTCTCCCATCTACATGAAAGGCAGGAGGTCCGGGCAGAAAATACGACTGAAATGTTCCCGTTTTCAATAGACCTGAAGCCATGTGACGTCAGGGTGCACAGCATCAGCCGGTCAAAGGGCCTGTCTTGTCAACAGACTGTTGAATTTCAAGCCATGCCTTCCTTTCAACGACTGTTCTCCGGTTTAATTTGGAGAAAAGAGGTCCACAAGGAGGTTTGACTTTCTTGTACTTGGTTTAATTAAAATATAGCCATGGAGTTTAAGGATGTCCTGGCATAGCTGTTCAGTGATCATGTCTTGTAAACAGATTGTTCAATTCCAAGTGATTCCATCCTTTTAGTTGCTGTTTCTCCGTTCCACATGAAAGGCAGGAGGTCCAAAAAGAAAATATGACAGTCTTGTTCCTGTTTTCAAAAGATCTGAAGACATGTGACGTAAGGTTGCACACCATTGGCTGGTGAAAGTTCCTGTCCTTTCATCTGGAGATCCTGAATTCGTATACCCAAAAATGCCTTCCATTTGACAATTGTGCTCACTGGCATATGGAAAGAGCAGAAGGTGAAAATAGTAATTGTAACTCTTGGGCTGAAAAATACAAAAGCTAATAATAATTTAAATCTGTCTTCATCCAGAATTGTGTGCAAAACATCAGTGCTTTTGCATGTAGGCTCTGTGGCGCAATGGATAGCGCATTGGACTTCTAGATTATGAGTTGATGTGATTCAAAGGTTGTGGGTTCGAGTCCCACCAGAGTCGCAGGGTTTTAGCTCCGAAGACCCTGCTCAATGCATTTCATCTTACATTGTTGTTCCTGTTCATACTGTGACTCACCCTTCCACAATCGGCAGATGGAGGGTGGCGCCGTGGCTTAGTTGGTTAAAGCGCCTGTCTAGTAAACAGGAGATCCTGGGTTCGAATCCCAGCGGAGCATTTATCATGTGGCCAACTAAGGTCTGTTTCTTTGGCTGTTTCTCAGTTGAGATATGGTACATCCTGATAATTCAGAGTTGTCACGACAGCGGTCTGTTTTCAGCGAAAGGCCTGTACTTTGGGCAAAACTTTCTAGTTTTCTCCCTAACGGACCAATATAATCCAATTCATGGAGGCCCTCGAGCATAAAACCTTCACTGATAGGACTTAACTCTGGAAGAGATTCCCGGTAGGGCGTCATGGCTTAGCCGGTCAAAGCGCCTGTCTTGTAAACAGGAGATCCTGGGTTCGAATCCCAGTGGTGCCCCCTTACCATGTTTGCGGTCCTTGGCCCCCACTCAGTGGCTTTCTTGTCACATTGTTGTATCTCTTCATACTGTGACTCATCCTCCCTCAAAACAGATTTTAAAATCCCAGCGGTGCCTTCAGTCTGTAGCCTGCTAAGGGCTTTCTTTGTTTCTGTTTATCAGATGAAATACAACCTCCTTATAATTCATGGTTGTTATGAAAGCTGTCATAACTTTCAGATATTTTTGGAAAACGGACCAATCTGATTTATGAACAACCTTTACCCTAAAGCCTTCACTAATAGGGCTTAATTTCCTGTCAGGACGCCATGTCTTTTGCCTGGCTTTGTTCTCAAGGGTGTCCATGGCCAAAGCACCTGTCTTGTAAGTGGGAGATTACGTGATCAAAATCGCAGTGGTGCCTGTTATCAGTGGTTGTGGTCTTTGGCCTTCATGAAAGGCAGAATGGCGTCAAGGAGATTAAACTTTCTTTTACCTGTCTAAATGAAAAGAAAGCCGTGCAATTTTAGGATGCCCTGGCATTGCTGTCCAAAGACCATGTCTTGTAAACGAATTGTTCGAATCCCAGCGTTTCCTTCCTTTGTCAGTCTCTGCTCTCCCATCTACATGAAAGGCAGGAGGTCCGGGCAGAAAATACGACTGAAATGTTCCCGTTTTCAATAGACCTGAAGCCATGTGACGTTAGGGTGCACAGCATCAGCCGGTCAAAGGGCCTGTCTTGTCAACAGACTGTTGAATTTCAAGCCATGCCTTCCTTTCAACGGCTGTTCTCCGGTTTAATTTGGAGAAAAGAGGTCCACAAGGAGGTTTGACTTTCTTGTACTTGGTTTAATTAAAATATAGCCATGGAGTTTAAGGATGTCCTGGCATAGCTGTTCAGTGATCATGTCTTGTAAACAGATTGTTCAATTCCAAGTGATTCCATCCTTTTAGTTGCTGTTTCTCCGTTCCACATGAAAGGCAGGAGGTCCAAAAAGAAAATATGACAGTCTTGTTCCTGTTTTCAAAAGATCTGAAGACATGTGACGTAAGGTTGCACACCATTGGCTGGTGAAAGTTCCTGTCCTTTCATCTGGAGATCCTGAATTCGTATCCCAAAAATGCCTTCCATTTGACAATTGTGCTCACTGGCATATTGAAAGAGCAGAATGTGAAAATAGTAATTGTAACTCTTGGGCTGAAAAATACAAAAGCTAATAATAATTTAATCTGTCTTCATCCAGAATTGTGTGCAAAACATCAGTGCTTTTGCATGTAGGCTCTGTGGCGCAATGGATAGCGCATTGGACTTCTAGATTATGAGTTGATGTGATTCAAAGGTTGTGGGTTCGAGTCCCACCAGAATCGCAGGGTTTTAGCTCCGAAGACCCTGCTCAATGCATTTCATCTTACATTGTTGTTCCTGTTCATACTGTGACTCACCCTTCCACAATCGGCAGATGGAGGGTGGCGCTGTGGCTTAGTTGGTTAAAGCGCCTGTCTAGTAAACAGGAGATCCTGGGTTCGAATCCCAGCGGAGCCTTTATCATGTGGCCAACTAAGGTCTGTTTCTTTGGCTGTTTCTCAGTTGAGATATGGTACATCCTGATAATTCAGAGTTGTCACGACAGCGGTCTGTTTTCAGCGAAAGGCCTGTACTTTGGGCAAAACTTTCTAGTTTTCTCCCTAACGGACCAATATAATCCAATTCATGGACGCCCTCGAGCATAAAACCTTCACTGATAGGATTTAACTCTGGAAGAGATTCCTGGTAGGGCGCCATGGCATAGCCGGTCAAAGCGCCTGTCTTGTAAACAGGAGATCCTGGGTTCGAATCCCAGTGGTGCCTTCTTACCATGTTTTCGGTCCTCGGCCCCCACTCAGTGGCTTTCTTGTCACATTGTTGTATCTCTTCATACTGTGACTCATCCTCCCTCAAAACAGATTTTAAAATCCCAGCGGTGCCTTCAGTCTGTAGCCTGCTAAGCGCTTTCTTTGTTTCTGTTTATCAGATGAAATACAACCTCCTTATAATTCATGGTTGTTATGAAAGCTGTCATAACTTCCAGATATTTTTGGAAAACGGACCAATCTGATTTATGAACAACCTTTACCCTAAAGCCTTCACTAATAGGGCTTAATTTCCTGTCAGGACGCCATGTCTTTTGCCTGGCTTTGTTCTCAAGGGTGTCCATGGCCAAAGCACCTGTCTTGTAAGTGGGAGATTACGTGATCAAAATCGCAGTGGTGCCTTTTATCAGTGGTTGTGGTCTTTGGCCTTCATGAAAGGCAGAATGGCGTCAAGGAGATTAAACTTTCTTTTACCTGTCTAAATGAAAAGAAAGCCGTGCAATTTTAGGATGCCCTGGCATTGCTGTCCAAAGACCATGTCTTGTAAACTAATTGTTCGAATCCCAGCGTTTCCTTCCTTTGTCAGTCTCTGCTCTCCCATCTACATGAAAGGCAGGAGGTCCGGGCAGAAAATACGACTGAAATGTTCCCGTTCGTTTCCCAAAAATGCCTTATATTTGACAATTGTGCTCATTGGCATATGGAAAGAGCAGAAGGTAAAAATAGTAATTGTAACTCTTGGGCTGAAAAATACAAAAGCTAATAATAATTTAAATCTGTCTTCATCCAAAATTGTGTGCAAAACATCAGTGCTTTTGCATGTAGGCTCTGTGGCGCAATGGATAGCGCATTGGACTTCTAGATTATGAGTTGATGTGATTCAAAGGTTGTGGGTTCGAGTCCCACCAGAGTCGCGGGGTTTTAGCTCCGAAGACCCTGCTCAATGCATTTCATCTTACATTGTTGTTCCTGTTCATACTGTGACTCACCCTTCCACAATCGGCAGATGGAGGGTGGCGCCGTGGCTTAGTTGGTTAAAGAGCACCTATTATGGGATACACGTTTTTAAACATCATTTTGTGTGTAAGTGTGTATTAGTACATGCTAACGATATTCAAAAAGTACATACCTCAAAGAAAACGATGACGCGAGTTATCGTCTCTAACGTTCGAGGACTACAAAAAACACTCGGATTGTAGGCAACAGTTTACTTCCTGGGATTAGTGACGTAGATAAGACCAACATTATCATAGTTCAGCCCTCTCTGCTTTGCTTGGGTACGCCCTCAAAGACGGGGGTGGGGAGCGCCGAGTCAGAAGAGAGCTAAAATGGCGGAGGTTGTGAGTCCCTGCTTTGACTCTGTTTGCAAACTCTTGTTTCATTGTTTAAGCGATTAAATCTCTCGAGTAGACGCTGTCTCTTTAGATGCGAGGGCAAAATAGCACTTTATGGACTTACACAGAGGACATCATGTTTAATACGGTTCCGGAAAAATCCAGTCAGAAGTTGTTCACGGAGTTTTCACAATAACTGCTTCTCATGAACCGAAGCTGGATTTGCGCGACGTCTCCTCTTGAAAGTTGGATTACTGTGCACTTCTGGATCACAGGCTGTAAGTATTCACGTTTATTATTTGCCTTTTACTGTACATTACGTAACCGGTAACCGGAGATTAACATAATGTGCGTGTAGAGCTAAGCTTGCAAGCGAACTGTTTTGTGTTGTAATACTGTATTTCATAAACAACGTACCATATTTACACACGTGTATGTTGAATTATGCAGACTATCGTTTTTTTTATCGATGTTGGTTAAGACATGTTTACAAACTTGCTAAGTTACCAGCTAAACTGTTACCGGTAAAATTTGTTCTCATGATCAAACTCAAGAAACTCTAAGTACAGATGATTTGTTTAACGTTATATGTATTTTACTGTTGTATTTACTTGAAGCTTTCTTAGATTTTGAAATGAAGTAAACACGTAATGTGTGTTGCTAATGTTGGGCCATGTAATATGTAATACATTAACGTTTTAATGAATAGTCTAACGAGTTATAGTCGTTGTACTCTATTGTTATGTCTTTTTGACTGAATACATGTTTGTTTTATTTGTCTATATCTTAGATTCGCAGCTGGACACATCCTTCTACACTGTATGCAAACATGCAACATCATAACACACAGTACAAGGAGTCAGACTGGCATATGAGGAGCAAAGGTGTGTAGCACAAATGATGTATTTAGCTAATGAAACCACTACCAGTCTTAAATGTATAACTGATGATGACAAAGTTTTTTTTCTCTGCATAATAATAGGAACCCAGCCAGTAGCATCGTTTCACAATGTTTCCATCACCATCATCAGTGGATGCCTTTGCCGTCCGTAGCCTGAGATTTCAGATTTGCAGCAAAAAAAATGTTTTCTCATTTATTGGAATGCTATGCAGGTATTTAAGTATTTTAGTAACTGTGTTAAATAAAGTAGTATTTACTTTTACAATAAATTTATGCTTGCTTATATTTTTACAGGTTGTACCTTGCAGCCATCCATTACAATGTCACCAAGCCGTAACAAAAGCAGGAGAGGCAAAAGTACAAGGCTATGTTCCCAAAACACACAAATTACATACCGTAAGCAGTAATGTTTTATTTCAAATACATTCATAATTGAAAACTTAATGTATGAAGCAGGGAAATAAATGATCAAAACAAAAGATTTATTGACTGCAATATTTCTACAGTTATGTGGAGGATGTGATCAGGCTTGTGTTTGCTGAGGTATTTGAAGATAAGCTGAAGGAAGCCCTGATTCCAATGGACCTGGCATCACAGTTTGAGAGACCTTCAAAGGAGGACGTGATTGCATGCCATCTTCAGTGCAGGGGTCGTCGAAAGCCAACATTCCGATCAGGAAGCTCCAAGCATATCTGGAGAACAACACACGACAGAATGATAACCTTATAGTGTCGTCTTAAATAGCACCAGCTGACAAAGCTTTGACATGCCATTTATCTGAATAGATAGCTGTAAGAAATTAATTGAACAATTTTTGAAAGAAGAGCACAATATGGTTACTAAAGTATGTTTATTTGTATATTGTTTAACATTTAAATATATATTTGTAATAAATAAACTTTTGACTGACTACTATATTTTCTTTAAAGTTACATCTTTTGTTCTTTTGGGTACTTTGTTACTATAATAATACTTTAGTGTTATTGGTTTAAAAATGTAATAAAACTTACTCTAGTCCTGCGCCTCAAAGGCTTATAGTCGGTACAATAAATGTTCTGTGTGTAGGGATTTAGACAATTTGTGCAAAACCTGGATGATGAATCACGCAGGTAAGAGGCCCTGGAACCTGTTGCATTCTCCTTAAAACCTAGTAAGTAAAAACATAGCACATAGTCTTTCATAATAAAGTTTACCATAGTAAAATAATGTAGAACTAACATTCATTTCAATTAATACTTTCTTTGTGCTACATTTGGTGTTTCTATATAGTTTGCACAGTAAAATAGTATGTAGCAGTATTTTATAATTAAGTTTACTATAGTAAAATAATGTAGAAATTACCAAGTGAAATCGTTTTATAATCATTTCAACAAATACTTTATATGTGCTACATTTGGTGTTTCCATATAGTTTGCACAGTAATAGAGTATGTAAGCAGTCTTTTATAATAAATTTTACTAGAGTAAAATAATGTAGAAATTACCAAGTGAAATCGTTTTATAATCATTTCAACAAATACTTTCTATGTGCTACATTTGGTGTTTCCATATAGTTATGTAGTACGTTATAATTACCTTTTGGATGTCTTTGCAACACATTTTCGTCTTCGTTTAGCATTCTGGCAGAGCTAAGGACACCTAAAAAAGTTAAATCCAATCGCGTTCATTGACGGAGATCGTTTATATCGTAACGGCCTTCTGAACTCTCTGGATCGAGCTCGAAGTGGTAAGGCAGTACAGACACCATCGTTTATAGAGAAATATAACGCTTGTTTACGTTGCCTCTGAGGCTGTGACTCTCAGTCAGAATCTGTGTCAACCCACGCGTAGTCAGGGGCGTAACCTTTCAAACACACGCCGAACCCAGCTGACCAATAACAGTTGAGTAGTCATCTGACCAACCCGAATACACTAGACATTTTGGGAGGCGGAGACAGGAACTAAACCGAGCGTTTTCCAGACAGTGGGAAATCGGTGAGGTATGTAAGCAATTTATAAGACTCACAGTGCATTAGTTCAAGTTTTAATAACATGTATGTACTATGGGATATTGCAATAACGTGCCAAGAACTTTCTAGTTTTCTCCCTAACGGACCAATATAATCCAATTCATGGAGGCCCTCGAGCATAAAACCTTCACTGATAGGACTTAACTCTGGAAGAGATTCCTGGTAGGGCGCCATGGCTTAGCCGGTCAAAGCGCCTGTCTTGTAAACAGGAGATCCTGGGTTCGAATCCCAGCGGAGCCTTTATCATGTGGCCAACTAAGGTCCGTTTCTTTGGCTGTTTCTCAGTTGAGATATGGTACATCCTGATAATTCAGAGTTGTCACGACAGCGGTCTGTTTTCAGCGAAAGGTCTGTACTTTGGGCAAAACTTTCTAGTTTTCTCCCTAACGGACCAATATAATCCAATTCATGGACGCCCTCGAGCATAGCCTGTCTCGTAAACAGGAGATCCTGGGTTCGAATCCCAGTGGTGCCTTCTTACGATGTTTGCGGTCCAAGGCCCCCACTCAGTGGCTTTCTTGTCACATTGTTGTATCTCTTCATACTGTGACTCATCCTCCCTCAAAACAGATTTTAAAATCCCAGCGGTGCCTTCAGTCTGTAGCCTGCTAAGGGCTTTCTTTGTTTCTGTTTATCAGATGAAATACAACCTCCTTATAATTCATGGTTGTTATGAAAGCTGTCATAACTTCCAGATATTTTTGGAAAACGGACCAATCTGATTTATGAACAACCTTTACCCTAAAGCCTTCACTAATAGGGCTTAATTTCCTGTCAGGACGCCATGTCTTTTGCCTGGCTTTGTTCTCAAGGGTGTCCATGGCCAAAGCACCTGTCTTGTAAGTGGGAGATTACGTGATCAAAATCGCAGTGGTGCCTTTTATCAGTGGTTGTGGTCTTTGGCCTTCATGAAAGGCAGAATGGCGTCAAGGAGATTAAACTTTCTTTTACCTGTCTAAATGAAAAGAAAGCCGTGCAATTTTAGGATGCCCTGGCATTGCTGTCCAAAGACCATGTCTTGTAAACTAATTGTTCGAATCCCAGCGTTTCCTTCCTTTGTCAGTCTCTGCTCTCCCATCTACATGAAAGGCAGGAGGTCCGGGCAGATAATACGACTGAAATGTTCCCGTTCGTATCCCAAAAATGCCTTATATTTGACAATTGTGCTCATTGGCATATGGAAAGAGCAGAAGGTAAAAATAGTAATTGTAACTCTTGGGCTGAAAAATACAAAAGCTAATAATAATTTAAATCTGTCTTCATCCAGAATTGTGTGCAAAACATCATTTAAGGATGTCCTGCCATAGCTGTTCAGTGATCATGTCTTGTAAACAGATTGTTCAATTCCAAGTGATTCCATCCTTTTAGTTGCTGTTTCTCCGTTCCACATGAAAGGCAGGAGGTCCAAAAAGAAAATATGACAGTCTTGTTCCTGTTTTCAAAAGATCTGAAGACATGTGACGTAAGGTTGCACACCATTGGCTGGTGAAAGTTCCTGTCCTTTCATCTGGAGATCCTGAATTCGTATCCCAAAAATGCCTTCCATTTGACAATTGTGCTCATTGGCATATGGAAAGAGCAGAAGGTAAAAATAGTAATTGTAACTCTTGGGCTGAAAAATACAAAAGCTAATAATAATTTAAATCTGTCTTCATCCAGAATTGTGTGCAAAACATCAGTGCTTTTGCATGTAGGCTCTGTGGCGCAATGGATAGCGCATTGGACTTCTAGATTATGAGTTGATGTGATTCAAAGGTTGTGGGTTCGAGTCCCACCAGAGTCGCAGGGTTTTAGCTCCGAAGACCCTGCTCAATGCATTTCATCTTACATTGTTGTTCCTGTTCATACTGTGACTCGGCAGATGGAGGGTGGTTTAGTTGGTTAAAGCGCCTGTCTAGTAAACAGGAGATCCTGGGTTCGAATCCCAGCGGAGCCTTTATCATGTGGCCAACTAAGGTCCGTTTCTTTGGCTTTTTCTCAGTTGAGATATGGTACATCCTGATAATTCAGAGTTGTCACGACAGCGGTCTGTTTTCAGCGAAAGGCCTGTACTTTGGGCAAAACTTTCTAGTTTTCTCCCTAACGGACCAATATAATCCAATTCATGGAGGCCCTCGAGCATAAAACCTTCCCTGATAGGACTTAACTCTGGAAGAGATTCCTGGTAGGGCGCCATGGCTTAGCCGGTCAAAGCGCCTGTCTTGTAAACAGGAGATCCTGGGTTGGAATCCCAGTGGTGCCTTCTTACGATGTTTGCGGTCCTCGGCCCCCACTCAGTGGCTTTCTTGTCACATTATTGTATCTCTTCATACTGTGACTCATCCTCCCTCAAAACAGATTTTAAAATCCCAGCGGTGCCTTCAGTCTGTAGCCTGCTAAGGGCTTTCTTTGTTTCTGTTTATCAGATGAAATACAACCTCCTTATAATTCATGGTTGTTATGAAAGCTGTCATAACTTCCAGATATTTTTGGAAAACGGACCAATCTGATTTATGAACAACCTTTACCCTAAAGCCTTCACTAATAGGGCTTAATTTCCTGTCAGGACGCCATGTCTTTTGCCTGGCTTTGTTCTCAAGGGTGTCCATGGCCAAAGCACCTGTCTTGTAAGTGGGAGATTACGTGATCAAAATCGCAGTGGTGCCTTTTATCAGTGGTTGTTGTCTTTGGCCTTCATGAAAGGCAGAATGGCGTCAAGGAGATTAAACTTTCTTTTACTTGTCTAAATGAAAAGAAAGTCGTGCAATTTTAGGATGCCCTGGCATTGCTGTCCAAAGACCATGTCTTGTAAACGAATTGTTCGAATCCCAGCGTTTCCTTCCTTTGTCAGTCTCTGCTCTCCCATCTACATGAAAGGAAGGAGGTCCGGGCAGAAAATACGACTGAAATGTTCCCGTTTTCAATAGACCTGAAGCCATGTGACGTTAGGGTGCACAGCATCAGCCGGTCAAAGGGCCTGTCTTGTCAACAGACTGTTGAATTTCAAGCCATGCCTTCCTTTCAACGGCTGTTCTCCGGTTTAATTTGGAGAAAAGAGGTCCACAAGGAGGTTTGACTTTCTTGTACTTGGTTTAATAAAAATATAGCCATGGAGTTTAAGGATGTCCTGGCATAGCTGTTCAGTGATCATGTCTTGTAAACAGATTGTTCAATTCCAAGTGATTCCATCCTTTTAGTTGCTGTTTCTCCGTTCCACACGAAAGGCAGGAGGTCCAAAAAGAAAATATGACAGTCTTGTTCCTGTTTTCAAAAGATCTGAAGACATATGACGTAAGGTTGCACACCTTTGGCTGGTGAAAGTTCCTGTCCTTTCATCTGGAGATCCTGAATTCGTATGCCAAAAATGCCTTCCATCTGACAATTGTGCTCATTGGCATATGGAAAGAGCAGAAGGTAAAGATAGTAATTGTAACTCTTGGGCTGAAAAATACAAAAGCTAATAATAATTTAAATCTGTCTTCATCCAGAATTGTGTGCAAAACATCAGTGATTTTGCATGTAGGCTCTGTGGCGCAATGGATAGCGCATTGGACTTCTAGATTATGAGTTGATGTGATTCAAAGGTTGTGGGTTCGAGTCCCACTAGAGTCGCAGGGTTTTAGCTCCGAAGACCCTGCTCAATGCATTTCATCTTACATTGTTGTTCCTGTTCATACTGTGACTCACCCTTCCACAATCGGCAGATGGAGGGTGGCGCCGTGGCTTAGTTGGTTAAAACGCCTGTCTAGTAAACAGGAGATCCTGGGTTCGAATCCCAGCGGTGCCTTTATCATGTGGCCAACTAAGGTCCGTTTCTTTGGCTTTTTCTCAGTTGAGATATGGTACATCCTGATAATTCAGAGTTGTCACGACAGCGGTCTGTTTTCAGCGAAAGGCCTGTACTTTGGGCAAAACTTTCTAGTTTTCTCCCTAACGGACCAATATAATCCAATTCATGGAGGCCCTCGAGCATAAAACCTTCACTGATAGGACTTAACTCTGGAAGAGATTCCTGGTAGGGCGCCATGGCTTAGCCGGTCAAAGCGCCTGTCTCGTAAACAGGAGATCCTGGGTTCGAATCCCAGTGGTGCCTTCTTACGATGTTTGCGGTCCTCGGCCCCCACTCAGTGGCTTTCTTGTCACATTATTGTATCTCTTCATACTGTGACTCATCCTCCCTCAAAACAGATTTTAAAATCCCAGCGGTGCCTTCAGTCTGTAGCCTGCTAAGGGCTTTCTTTGTTTCTGTTTATCAGATGAAATACAACCTCCTTATAATTCATGGTTGTTATGAAAGCTGTCATAACTTCCAGATATTTTTGGAAAACGGACCAATCTGATTTATGAACAACCTTTACCCTAAAGCCTTCACTAATAGGGCTTAATTTCCTGTCAGGACGCCATGTCTTTTGCCTGGCTTTGTTCTCAAGGGTGTCCATGGCCAAAGCACCTGTCTTGTAAGTGGGAGATTACGTGATCAAAATCGCAGTGGTGCCTTTTATCAGTGGTTGTTGTCTTTGGCCTTCATGAAAGGCAGAATGGCGTCAAGGAGATTAAACTTTCTTTTACCTGTCTAAATGAAAAGAAAGCCGTGCAATTTAAGGATGCCCTGGCATTGCTGTCCAAAGACCATGTCTTGTAAATGAATTGTTCGAATCCCAGCGTTTCCTTCCTTTGTCAGTCTCTGCTCTCCCATCTACATGAAAGGCAGGAGGTCCGGGCAGAAAATACGACTGAAATTTCCCGTTTTCAATAGACCTGAAGCCATGTGACGTTAGGGTGCACAGCATCAGCCGGTCAAAGGGCCTGTCTTGTCAACAGACTGTTGAATTTCAAGCCATGCCTTCCTTTCAACGGCTGTTCTCCGGTTTAATTTGGAGAAAAGAGGTCCACAAGGAGGTTTGACTTTCTTGTACTTGGTTTAATTAAAATATAGCCATGGAGTTTAAGGATGTCCTGCCATAGCTGTTCAGTGATCATGTCTTGTAAACAGATTGTTCAATTCCAAGTGATTCCATCCTTTTAGTTGCTGTTTCTCCGTTCCACATGAAAGGCAGGAGGTCCAAAAAGAAAATATGACAGTCTTGTTCCTGTTTTCAAAAGATCTGAAGACATGTGACGTAAGGTTGCACACCATTGGCTGGTGAAAGTTCCTGTCCTTTCATCTGGAGATCCTGAATTCGTATCCCAAAAATGCCTTCCATTTGACAATTGTGCTCATTGGCATATGGAAAGAGCAGAAGGTAAAAATAGTAATTGTAACTCTTGGGCTGAAAAATACAAAAGCTAATAATAATTTAAATCTGTCTTCATCCAGAATTGTGTGCAAAACATCAGTGCTTTTGCATGTAGGCTCTGTGGCGCAATGGATAGCGCATTGGACTTCTAGATTATGAGTTGATGTGATTCAAAGGTTGTGGGTTCGAGTCCCACCAGAGTCGCAGGGTTTTAGCTCCGAAGACCCTGCTCAATGCATTTCATCTTACATTGTTGTTCCTGTTCATACTGTGACTCGGCAGATGGAGGGTGGTTTAGTTGGTTAAAGCGCCTGTCTAGTAAACAGGAGATCCTGGGTTCGAATCCCAGCGGAGCCTTTATCATGTGGCCATCTAAGGTCCGTTTCTTTGGCTGTTTCTCAGTTGAGATATGGTACATCCTGATAATTCAGAGTTGTCACGACAGCGGTCTGTTTTCAGCGAAAGGCCTGTACTTTGGGCAAAACTTTCTAGTTTTCTCCCTAACGGACCAATATAATCCAATTCATGGAGGCCCTCGAGCATAAAACCTTCACTGATAGGACTTAACTCTGGAAGAGATTCCTGGTAGGGCGCCATGGCTTAGCCGGTCAAAGCGCCTGTCTCGTAAACAGGAGATCCTGGGTTCGAATCCCAGTGGTGCCTTCTTACGATGTTTGCGGTCCTCGGCCCCCACTCAGTGGCTTTCTTGTCACATTATTGTAACTCTTCATACTGTGACTCATCCTCCCTCAAAACAGATTTTAAAATCCCAGCGGTGCCTTCAGTCTGTAGCCTGCTAAGGGCTTTCTTTGTTTCTGTTGATCAGATGAAATACAACCTCCTTATAATTCATGGTTGTTATGAAAGCTGTCATAACTTCCAGATATTTTTGGAAAACGGACCAATCTGATTTATGAACAACCTTTACCCTAAAGCCTTCACTAATAGGGCTTAATTTCCTGTCAGGACGCCATGTCTTTTGCCTGGCTTTGTTCTCAAGGGTGTCCATGGCCAAAGCACCTGTCTTGTAAGTGGGAGATTACGTGATCAAAATCGCAGTGGTGCCTGTTATCAGTGGTTGTGGTCTTTGGCCTTCATGAAAGGCAGAATGGCATCAAGGAGATTAAATTTTCTTTTACCTGTCTAAATGAAAAGAAAGCCGTGCAATTTTGGGATGCCCTGGCATTGCTGTCCAAAGACCATGTCTTGTAAACAAATTGTTCGAATCCCAGCGTTTCCTTCCTTTGTCAGTCTCTGCTCTCCCATCTACATGAAAGGCAGGAGGTCCGGGCAGAAAATACGACTGAAATGTTCCCGTTTTCAATAGACCTGAAGCCAAGTGACGTTAGGGTGCACAGCATCAGCCGGTCAAAGGGCCTGTTTTGTCAACAGACTGTTGAATTTCAAGCCATGCCTTCCTTTCAACGGCTGTTCTCCGGTTTAATTTGGAGAAAAGAGGTCCACAAGGAGGTTTGACTTTCTTGTACTTGGTTTAATTAAAATATAGCCATGGAGTTTAAGGATGTCCTGGCATAGCTGTTCAGTGATCATGTCTTGTAAACAGATTGTTCAATTCCAAGTGATTCCATCCTTTTAGTTGCTGTTTCTCCGTTCCACATGAAAGGCAGGAGGTCCAAAAAGAAAATATGACAGTCTTGTTCCTGTTTTCAAAAGATCTGAAGACATGTGACGTAAGGTTGCACACCATTGGCTGGTGAAAGTTCCTGTCCTTTCATCTGGAGATCCTGAATTCGTATCCCAAAAATGCCTTCCATTTGACAATTGTGCTCACTGGCATATGGAAAGAGCAGAAGGTGAAAATAGTAATTGTAACTCTTGGGCTGAAAAATACAAAAGCTAATAATAATTTAAATCTGTCTTCATCCAGAATTGTGTGCAAAACATCAGTGCTTTTGCATGTAGGCTCTGTGGCGCAATGGATAGCGCATTGGACTTCTAGATTATGAGTTGATGTGATTCAAAGGTTGTGGGTTCGAGTCCCACCAGAGTCGCAGGGTTTTAGCTCCGAAGACCCTGCTCAATGCATTTCATCTTACATTGTTGTTCCTGTTCATACTGTGACTCACCCTTCCACAATCGGCAGATGGAGGGTGGCGCCGTGGCTTAGTTGGTTAAAGCGCCTGTCTAGTAAACAGGAGATTCTGGGTTCGAATCCCAGCGGAGCCTTTATCATGTGACCAACTAAGGTCTGTTTCTTTGGCTGTTTCTCAGTTGAGATATGGTACATCCTGATAATTCAGAGTTGTCACGACAGCGGTCTGTTTTCAGCGAAAGGCCTGTACTTTGGGCAAAACTTTCTAGTTTTCTCCCTAACGGACCTGTAAGATAATTTCCTAAATAAGATAGCACCTCCCCAAAGGACACTGCATGGGGGCAAAGTGAGTGCGCGGGAAAAGCCACTCTCCACGATTCACAGTGGACTTCCCACTGAGACACATTTGGGTTTCAAAGACACACCTTTAGGGTGTCATACATTTGTATTCTTTTCTCTAAAAGCAAACTGTATATGAAATGCTACATGCACAAAGAATCTAAAATCTGTATCTTATTTGTTTTCTATTGGAATGTCTCATTGCAAGTGGTTACAGGTCTCACTCATATAACAACAGAATTCAATGTTATGTGAAACTTCATTCAATGTTGATAGACACCTCCCTTTCTAAGCATAAACCAATCACCCACTGTATGTATATTAGGCAACACCCCTGAATTTTACAACAACCAATCAGTAGCAAACTCCTATATGCTTTGTCTCTCTGGATATTTAAGGGAATGATGTAAAATGGTTCGGTGGGTCTTTCTGTTCATGGAAGTTCACCCCCATGATGCTGTATCTTTGATACAGCATCATGTATTTTATTTTACTTTGAGAAATCTGTAACCAGATATTCATCACTTGCCAGGTATGCATTATTCTCATTTGATTATACTTGTTTTCTCGTATTTGAATTGGAATGTGAATTGGCTTCTGAATTATGTTTTACCTACCTGGTTAATAAATTGTTATATTTGATTTTATTCTGTGTTGCTCTGTAAATGTTGACACTGCAAGTAATATCGTTGTATCCGTAGTTACCGTAAGGACTGAAATCAGGCTAGGATCGGCCCAATCCCAGTTAGATAGTGAATAATACATCAGCTGAGGATTTGAGAGATACGACTAGCAATTGGCGTTAGTTTAAGTGTACTTAGAAGCGTGGAGGCTGATTACTCTAAATAGGGTCAGCCTCAACCTCTGTTTATTTCAATGTTATTCTATTCATTAATCTTGATTAGAAATAATAATCGTAATAATTAAGTGTCACCTCTAAGGGGACTAAATAAAGTATGTTTAAAGTTGAGCACGCAGAAAGCGGCCGCTTAAGCGTATAGTCCAACCTCTGGCAGCGACCAACACTGATTCGCTTACGACCGTTGACCAGTATATTAATTATGAGGCCCGTACTAGGATCATGTGCGACTGTGAGAACCGAATGAACGAGTGTAATACCAGAGCTTTATCAGAATAAATAAACAAACATCCATCTAAATTCTGTAAGCTTTAAAAGTAATAATCAATCAAATTTGTAATATAATATAAACTAAATCTTTGTCTTTGGAGTCAGATTAGAGATAAATATACCTAAATTACGTAACGCCAAAACGTCATCTGCAAAGCTCCGGAAAAGACCGAACGCGCTATCAATCCTTCCCATGCGGTTTGGACTTCGCCATTGGGCCAAACGGATGGATGGGGCACATAATTTTCAACCCCTTACAAAGTGGTGATTCCCGGGACGTGATATTCAACCAGTGAGAAAATCTTATCAAAATGTACAAAGTACGACTGATTCGATCCCTGGAGAATAAGAGTCTTTTCATGGAGCTAAAGGTTTGAACTTCTTCTATTTCTTCAGCTGATGTGGTAAGTCAATCTTTTCTTTGCCTTTAAAAAATGTTTGAGGGAATGTTTTAAACATCCCACATTTATTAAATAGGTTGTAAATATACCTAATGTTAGACTGGAAATCAAATCCGGTGGGGCTTTAAGAATGAAATGAAACCACATTATTAGGAAATGCTGTGTGATGTTAAATGAAGAATGAATTGCTTTGCTCTGTTAAGATCTTTTGTTTACATGCCTACGGAAAACAAAAGATCGTCTCACATTGGAGTTAAATCATCCAAAATTTGTTCTGATTCTCAAACAAGGAAAACATCTAGAATCTAAATTTAAATCACCAAATTCTACACAATTGTTTTTGTTGTGACAGCAAATGCACAACCTAGAAAAGATAGCTAACAAACTTTAACAATTAAAAAATGATGTTGGATGATTTAAACTAATGCAATTAATGTGTTTGCATGTGAAAGGAGGACTTGGACAGTTGAGATGTGATAAGCTTACAGATAGGAAGGTTTTTAAATGCTGCATTTGTATGTAGATGTGATGTTTGACAATCAAGGGTAGCTATCTGTCTGCAGATCTACCATTTGTATGGATATGTAATGTTTGACTATCAAGGGTAGCTCTCCGGGGAGTCTACTGTATTCAAGGTTGTGAGTGAGCCTTCTAAAAGATCACTCTGGACTGAATGAGGATGAAATCAGGAAGTCATATTACAATTACAAACTTCACATTCAATGTATTCCTCCATTGATGAGATACAATTAAACAAAATCTAAAATTGTTGCAGGAAAATATAATGTTTTTCTAGGCCAACACAAATGGTCTTATCTCTCACTGTGAGACACCCAACTGAGATGAAAGGGCTTACCCCCCACTCAGATAACGGGCTATCCATTGTTCCCAAGAGAGAACATTGTTTTTAAGAGAGACAATTGTCTGTAACCAAATTTTTCCTTCTGTAAATCAATCTAAGTGTTATTTAAGAACTTGATAAACACCAGGACTGTTAAAAGTTCTTGGCTTAGTCTTTCCCTATGAGTCTGTGAAAATTGTTTAAAGACAGTTTTGTACAGCTTTATAGAGATGTGAAAGGCCACAAAATTTTTAGTCTTGAAACTGTTGTAGGAATACATTAGCATGAACCAATGAAAATCTGTGCCTCACACCAGTCTGTCCAGGGCTGACACCTTTTCACATTCAAATATATTGATACAGGAACATCTTGCAAATTCAGACACACAAACATCAGTCTGGTAATCCTTAAGAGATCAGTAACAAATGTATTTTTAATTAATCCTGTTTTTAATATAATACAATCTACTTTGTGATCAAGTTGCAATATCCATTATATTGTAATGGCCAAACAGGCCTCAGATGGTAAAATGTGGTTTATTACATGTATGTATACTATATGGAGTAACTTGCACAGGCCAAACTAACAGAATTGGTCCACCACCCAGTTTGTCAAGGAGCGGAGTACGCTGTCACGTGCTGCCATGTTTTAACACACAAAATTAATGTGACACTCATGATAGTGAACCAAATCTCCTTCACTGGAAATCTTTAACCCATTTTTTAATCCAATACAGAGGTCTATTTTAATCATTTGGTAACTAAACCTATGATAAATGCTGAACACATCAAGCAAAAGATTCCTTTTGGGTCAGAGATCTGAAGCAGTCAAAGGTGTGATGAGCTGATGAATTGCCCACAGGTCTGACTGAACTGAGCAACTTAAAATGAAGCCATTTGAGCTTATGGAAAAGTTCTCCAGCAGAAATGGAGTTTGAATGCTCACAGCAGACAGCAAGGGTTTATATGCTTTCACAGCTTAAAGTAATATGCTGTCGGACTACACTGCAATAGCAGTAGTCAATAAAAAAAACAACTCTGACCAAAGGATGTAAAGCTAATTTAATCTCTGAAAATAAATTTGCAAAATAATATGACAATGGTACATCTATTCCCTAATGACTGATCACCAAAAGGAGAAATTGTACCGCATGTCTTAATGCAAATTGCATAAAGGGTTAAAAAACTAACTGCTTCTCTGTTTGTCTTTTTATCAGGTTGAAAGCTGTAAATCCTGGCCAGAGATGTCTGGCCACATGAAAGACAGCGAACCCTGCAGAAAAAACATTCTAGAAAACTGAGGATGGGTGCGAAGACATTAAAAGGCCATTTTACACCTCACTACACTATACCATCATGAATAGACATGGCCTCAAAATTTGCAACACTAATTGTTAGAGATAAAATCCACCCATCTTTCAGACAAACACTGACTGTACAGCACACACATTGACTAAAACAATCTCGTAACACATCTGGTATAGACGTAAAGACTATCCAGACATAAACACTACACACCACACAACATATTCCAAACTTAACATTACATTTAAAATCAACATTCTCCTGTTACACAAACAGGGACATCTAATCCAACACAAATTCTAAGTGATATCATTCACACCCATATTAGCAAAACTACAACATTCATAAGAAACTTACATGGCAAAGTCACACTTTGATGATTACGTTTCTAATTGCAATAACAAACTTACTGTCTAAATCTCAAATCAATAATCTGACTGTTGTTGTCATAAGTGAGGACCAGTTGGCGCCCTGATCCTCAACTTATCACTTAACAACAGCACAAACAATTTTCAAGAATCAATCAAACCATTTACATCTCAACTCCTAATATCAAATGTGACTTAGCCGACATATCAGATACACACCTATATAAGTATTCACATATCTCTACACTCATACACCTACTTATACACGCAAACACATTGAAATCTGAGATTCTAAATCTTCAAATGTATGGACTATACATACACATACACATTCACATACAGATACATATACACATAGGCACATACCTGCACACATAGAAATCTAACATGAGATTCTGAATCTTCAATTGTGCTCATGGACTCAACATGTTCTGAACATATCCTAAGTTAATCTTAGGCCTACAAGGTGCTTATATTAGAAAATTCAGAGTTCCCTCAACATTCATGATAGATGTGTGCATGGTATGATTACAACATTATGTGCTTATTATTATTATTATTATTATATATGGTCTACCATGCCCATACCTAAATCTATTGTAGCAATATTTTACTATCACGTTTATTGATACACCCTATGAGATGCATTACCAAATTTTACTTTAACATGTTCCGTTATTTTTTTTACATGACCCAATATATGCATACCTGAATGTTATTTAACACTTTCTGGTTTTTATTTTCTTTTATTTTCACATGACCCAATATGCATACCTGAAGAAGGTTATTTTTACATTTTCTGGGTTTTATTTTCATACAATCTATAATATGCATACCTGAAGATCATTTTAACCATTCCTGGGTTTTATTTTCATACAATCTGTAACATGCATATCTCAAGGTTATTTTAACATTTTATTTTCTGGGTTTTATTTTTATAATATGCATACCTCAATGTTATGCATTGTTGTTTTAACCTGATCTTTTGCATCTTCTTCTTCAATATCCAGAGACCAAGTACATTTAAATTCAACTAAACTCCAAATACAACAGTGGGAAAGAACATTGGTAATTTTATAGATACCTGGTGAGACCGTACCACTTGCACTTTCCACATCAAGGTATCATGTGCTATGTTTTTTATTTATTTTATTTATGGTTTACCCTATGAATCTCTTGATAATGTTGCTGAGTCTATCAGTACTGATCAATGTTCAATCAATGAATGGTCCTTAAGATGTGCAGGTGTTTCACACAGTGATGTATTGTCAATGACATGATCCCCACCTGACGATGTCTGAAATCAGAGGAGATCACCGTTCAGAGGTGACAACTTTCTTCAAAGGGACAGAACGTCTAAAAACAGGTGGTTTTTTCGCAAAAGAATGGGACATTCATTGAACAAAGCACGCAGGCCTTGGTTGACACACTGAACTTGAACACTAAGAACACTACAGAGATTGGACACCACCAAGAGCTAACATCTTACTGTATGTTGATCTCATCGGGACTGTTATGTTCTCCGATATGATCAAGCGGCGGAGCTGTAAGATAATTTCCTAAATAAGATAGCACCTCCCCAAAGGACACTGCATGGGGGCAAAGTGAGTGCGCGGGAAAAGCCACTCTCCACGATTCACAGTGGACTTCCCACTGAGACACATTTGGGTTTCAAAGACACACCTTTAGGGTGTCATACATTTGTATTCTTTTCTCTAAAAGCAAACTGTATATGAAATGCTACATGCACAAAGAATCTAAAATCTGTATCTTATTTGTTTTCTATTGGAATGTCTCATTGCAAGTGGTTACAGGTCTCACTCATATAACAACAGAATTCAATGTTATGTGAAACTTCATTCAATGTTGATAGACACCTCCCTTTCTAAGCATAAACCAATCACCCACTGTATGTATATTAGGCAACACCCCTGAATTTTACAACAACCAATCAGTAGCAAACTCCTATATGCTTTGTCTCTCTGGATATTTAAGGGAATGATGTAAAATGGTTCGGTGGGTCTTTCTGTTCATGGAAGTTCACCCCCATGATGCTGTATCTTTGATACAGCATCATGTATTTTATTTTACTTTGAGAAATCTGTAACCAGATATTCATCACTTGCCAGGTATGCATTATTCTCATTTGATTATACTTGTTTTCTCGTATTTGAATTGGAATGTGAATTGGCTTCTGAATTATGTTTTACCTACCTGGTTAATAAATTGTTATATTTGATTTTATTCTGTGTTGCTCTGTAAATGTTGACACTGCAAGTAATATCGTTGTATCCGTAGTTACCGTAAGGACTGAAATCAGGCTAGGATCGGCCCAATCCCAGTTAGATAGTGAATAATACATCAGCTGAGGATTTGAGAGATACGACTAGCAATTGGCGTTAGTTTAAGTGTACTTAGAAGCGTGGAGGCTGTGTTTCCGTTTAGAGTAACATTTCTGATTACTCTAAATAGGGTCAGCCTCAACCTCTGTTTATTTCAATGTTATTCTATTCATTAATCTTGATTAGAAATAATAATTGTAATAATTAAGTGTCACCTCTAAGGGGACTAAATAAAGTATGTTTAAAGTTGAGCACGCAGAAAGCGGCCGCTTAAGCGTATAGTCCAACCTCTGGCAGCGACCAACACTGATTCGCTTACGACCGTTGACCAGTATATTAATTATGAGGCCCGTACTAGGATCATGTGCGACTGTGAGAACCGAATGAACGAGTGTAATACCAGAGCTTTATCAGAATAAATAAACAAACATCCATCTAAATTCTGTAAGCTTTAAAAGTAATAATCAATCAAATTTGTAATATAATATAAACTAAATCTTTGTCTTTGGAGTCAGATTAGAGATAAATATACCTAAATTACGTAACGCCAAAACGTCATCTGCAAAGCTCCGGAAAAGACCGAACGCGCTATCAATCCTTCCCATGCGGTTTGGACTTCGCCATTGGGCCAAACGGATGGATGGGGGATAAAAAATTCACCCCCTTAC
Source organism: Paramisgurnus dabryanus (assembly GCF_030506205.2). NCBI lineage: Eukaryota > Metazoa > Chordata > Actinopteri > Cypriniformes > Cobitidae > Paramisgurnus > Paramisgurnus dabryanus. Next base: position 28,719,457 of record NC_133354.1, read on the forward strand.
AGACCAATATAATCCAATTCATGGAGGCCCTCGAGCATAAAACCTTCACTGATAGGACTTAACTCTGGAAGAGATTCCCGGTAGGGCGCCATGGCTTAGCCGGTCAAAGCGCCTGTCTTGTAAACAGGAGATCCTGGGTTCGAATCCCAGTGGTGCCTTCTCACCATGTTTGCGGTCCTCGGCCCCCACTCAGTGGCTTTCTTGTCACATTGTTGTATCTCTTCATACTGTGACTCATCCTCCCTCAAAACAGATTTTAAAATCCCAGCGGTGCCTTCAGTCTGTAGCCTGCTAAGGGCTTTCTTTGTTTCTGTTTATCAGATGAAATACAACCTCCTTATAATTCATGGTTGTTATGAAAGCTGTCATAACTTCCAGATATTTTTGGAAAACGGACCTATCTGATTTATGAACAACCTTTACCCTAAAGCCTTCACTAATAGGGCTTAATTTCCTGTCAGGACGCCATGTCTTTTGCCTGGCTTTGTTCTCAAGGGTCCCCATGGCCAAAGCACCTGTCTTGTAAGTGGGAGATTACGTGATCAAAATCGCAGTGGTGCCTGTTATCAGTGGTTGTGGTCTTTGGCCTTCATGAAAGGCAGAATGGCGTCAAGGAGATTAAACTTTCTTTTACCTGTCTAAATGAAAAGAAAGCCGTGCAATTTTAGGATGCCCTGGCATTGCTGTCCAAAGACCATGTCTTGTAAACGAATTGTTCGAATCCCAGCGTTTCCTTCCTTTGTCAGTCTCTGCTCTCCCATCTACATGAAAGGCAGGAGGTCCGGGCAGAAAATACGACTGAAATGTTCCCGTTTTCAATAGACCTGAAGCCATGTGACGTTAGGGTGCACAGCATCAGCCGGTCAAAGGGCCTGTCTTGTCAACAGACTGTTGAATTTCAAGCCATGCCTTCCTTTCAACGGCTGTTCTCCGGTTTAATTTGGAGAAAAGAGGTCCACAAGGAGGTTTGACTTTCTTGTACTTGGTTTAATAAAAATATAGCCATGGAGTTTAAGGATGTCCTGGCATAGCTGTTCAGTGATCATGTCTTGTAAACAGATTGTTCAATTCCAAGTGATTCCATCCTTTTAGTTGCTGTTTCTCCGTTCCACACGAAAGGCAGGAGGTCCAAAAAGAAAATATGACAGTCTTGTTCCTGTTTTCAAAAGATCTGAAGACATATGACGTAAGGTTGCACACCATTGGCTGGTGAAAGTTCCTGTCCTTTCATCTGGAGATCCTGAATTCGTATGCCAAAAATGCCTTCCATCTGACAATTGTGCTCATTGGCATATGGAAAGAGCAGAAGGTAAAAATAGTAATTGTAACTCTTGGGCTGAAAAATACAAAAGCTAATAATAATTTAAATCTGTCTTCATCCAGAATTGTGTGCAAAACATCAGTGCTTTTGCATGTAGGCTCTGTGGCGCAATGGATAGCGCATTGGACTTCTAGATTATGAGTCGATGTGATTCAAAGGTTGTGGGTTCGAGTCCCACTAGAGTCGCAGGGTTTTAGCTCCGAAGACCCTGCTCAATGCATTTCATCTTACATTGTTGTTCCTGTTCATACTGTGACTCACCCTTCCACAATCGGCAGATTGAGGGTGGCGCCGTGGCTTAGTTGGTTAAAGCGCCTGTCTAGTAAACAGGAGATCCTGGGTTCGAATCCCAGCGGAGCCTTTATCATGTGGCCAACTAAGGTCCGTTTCTTTGGCTGTTTCTCAGTTGAGATATGGTACATCCTGATAATTCAGAGTTGTCACGACAGCGGTCTGTTTTCAGCGAAAGGCCTGTACTTTGGGCAAAACTTTCTAGTTTTCTCCCTAACGGACCAATATAATCCAATTCATGGAGGCCCTCGAGCATAAAACCTTCACTGATAGGACTTAACTCTGGAAGAGATTCCTGGTAGGGCGCCATGGCTTAGCCGGTCAAAGCGCCTGTCTCGTAAACAGGAGATCCTGGGTTCGAATCCCAGTGGTGCCTTCTTACGATGTTTGCGGTCCTCGGCCCCCACTTAGTGGCTTTCTTGTCACATTATTGTATCTCTTCATACTGTGACTCATCCTCCCTCAAAACAGATTTTAAAATCCCAGCGGTGCCTTCAGTCTGTAGCCTGCTAAGGGCTTTCTTTGTTTCTGTTTATCAGATGAAATACAACCTCCTTATAATTCATGGTTGTTATGAAAGCTGTCATAACTTCCAGATATTTTTGGAAAACGGACCAATCTGATTTATGAACAACCTTTACCCTAAAGCCTTCACTAATAGGGCTTAATTTCCTGTCAGGACGCCATGTCTTTTGCCTGGCTTTGTTCTCAAGGGTGTCCATGGCCAAAGCACCTGTCTTGTAAGTGGGAGATTACGTGATCAAAATCGCAGTGGTGCCTGTTATCAGTGGTTGTGGTCTTTGGCCTTCATGAAAGGCAGAATGGCGTCAAGGAGATTAAACTTTCTTTTACCTGTCTAAATGAAAAGAAAGCCGTGCAATTTTAGGATGCCCTGGCATTGCTGTCCAAAGACCATGTCTTGTAAACGAATTGTTCGAATCCCAGCGTTTCCTTCCTTTGTCAGTCTCTGCTCTCCCATCTACATGAAAGGCAGGAGGTCCGGGCAGAAAATACGACTGAAATGTTCCCGTTTTCAATAGACCTGAAGCCATGTGACGTTAGGGTGCACAGCATCAGCCGGTCAAAGGGCCTGTCTTGTCAACAGACTGTTGAATTTCAAGCCATGCCTTCCTTTCAACGGCTGTTCTCCGGTTTAATTTGGAGAAAAGAGGTCCACAAGGAGGTTTGACTTTCTTGTACTTGGTTTAATAAAAATATAGCCATGGAGTTTAAGGATGTCCTGGCATAGCTGTTCAGTGATCATGTCTTGTAAACAGATTGTTCAATTCCAAGTGATTCCATCCTTTTAGTTGGTGTTTCTCCGTTCCACACGAAAGGCAGGAGGTCCAAAAAGAAAATATGACAGTCTTGTTCCTGTTTTCAAAAGATCTGAAGACATATGACGTAAGGTTGCACACCATTGGCTGGTGAAAGTTCCTGTCCTTTCATCTGGAGATCCTGAATTCGTATGCCAAAAATGCCTTCCATCTGACAATTGTGCTCATTGGCATATGGAAAGAGCAGAAGGTAAAAATAGTAATTGTAACTCTTGGGCTGAAAAATACAAAAGCTAATAATAATTTAAATCTGTCTTCATCCAGAATTGTGTGCAAAACATCAGTGCTTTTGCATGTAGGCTCTGTGGCGCAATGGATAGTGCATTGGACTTCTAGATTATGAGTTGATGTGATTCAAAGGTTGTGGGTTCGAGTCGCAGGGTTTTAGCTCCGAAGACCCTGCTCAATGCATTTCATCTTACATTGTTGTTCCTGTTCATACTGTGACTCACCCTTCCACAATCGGCAGATGGAGGGTGGCGCCGTGGCTTAGTTGGTTAAAGCGCCTGTCTAGTAAACAGGAGATCCTGGGTTCGAATCCCAGCGGAGCCTTTATCATGTGGCCAACTAAGGTCCGTTTCTTTGGCTGTTTCTCAGTTGAGATATGGTACATCCTGATAATTCAGAGTTGTCACGACAGCGGTCTGTTTTCAGCGAAAGGCCTGTACTTTGGGCAAAACTTTCTAGTTTTCTCCCTAACGGACCAATATAATCCAATTCATGGAGGCCCTCGAGCATAAAACCTTCACTGATAGGACTTAACTCTGGAAGAGATTCCTGGTAGGGCGCCATGGCTTAGCCGGTCAAAGCGCCTGTCTCGTAAACAGGAGATCCTGGGTTCGAATCCCAGTGGTGCCTTCTTACGATGTTTGCGGTCCTCGGCCCCCACTTAGTGGCTTTCTTGTCACATTATTGTATCTCTTCATACTGTGACTCATCCTCCCTCAAAACAGATTTTAAAATCCCAGCGGTGCCTTCAGTCTGTAGCCTGCTAAGGGCTTTCTTTGTTTCTGTTTATCAGATGAAATACAACCTCCTTATAATTCATGGTTGTTATGAAAGCTGTCATAACTTCCAGATATTTTTGGAAAACGGACCAATCTGATTTATGAACAACCTTTACCCTAAAGCCTTCACTAATAGGGCTTAATTTCCTGTCAGGACGCCATGTCTTTTGCCTGGCTTTGTTCTCAAGGGTCCCCATGGCCAAAGCACCTGTCTTGTAAGTGGGAGATTACGTGATCAAAATCGCAGTGGTGCCTTTTATCAGTGGTTGTTGTCTTTGGCCTTCATGAAAGGCAGAATGGCGTCAAGGAGATTAAACTTTCTTTTACCTGTCTAAATGAAAAGAAAGCCGTGCAATTTTAGGATGCCCTGGCATTGCTGTCCAAAGACCATGTCTTGTAAACGAATTGTTCGAATCCCAGCGTTTCCTTCCTTTGTCAGTCTCTGCTCTCCCATCTACATGAAAGGCAGGAGGTCCGGGCAGAAAATACGACTGAAATGTTCCCGTTTTCAATAGACCTGAAGCCATGTGACGTTAGGGTGCACAGCATCAGCCGGTCAAAGGGCCTGTCTTGTCAACAGACTGTTGAATTTCAAGCCATGCCTTCCTTTCAACGGCTGTTCTCCGGTTTAATTTGGAGAAAAGAGGTCCACAAGGAGGTTTGACTTTCTTGTACTTGGTTTAATTAAAATATAGCCATGGAGTTTAAGGATGTCCTGGCATAGCTGTTCAGTGATCATGTCTTGTAAACAGATTGTTCAATTCCAAGTGATTCCATCCTTTTAGCAGATGGAGGGTGGCGCCGTGGCTTAGTTGGTTAAAGCGCCTGTCTAGTAAACAGGAGATCCTGGGTTCGAATCCCAGCGGAGCCTTTATCATGTGGCCAACTAAGGTCCGTTTCTTTGGCTGTTTCTCAGTTGAGATATGGTACATCCTGATAATTCAGAGTTGTCACGACAGCGGTCTGTTTTCAGCGAAAGGCCTGTACTTTGGGCAAAACTTTCTAGTTTTCTCCCTAACGGACCAATATAATCCAATTCATGGAGGCCCTCGAGCATAAAACCTTCACTGATAGGACTTAACTCTGGAAGAGATTCCTGGTAGGGCGCCATGGCTTAGCCGGTCAAAGCGCCTGTCTCGTAAACAGGAGATCCTGGGTTCGAATCCCAGTGGTGCCTTCTTACGATGTTTGCGGTCCTCGGCCCCCACTCAGTGGCTTTCTTGTCACATTATTGTATCTCTTCATACTGTGACTCATCCTCCCTCAAAACAGATTTTAAAATCCCAGCGGTGCCTTCAGTCTGTAGCCTGCTAAGGGCTTTCTTTGTTTCTGTTTATCAGATGAAATACAACCTCCTTATAATTCATGGTTGTTATGAAAGCTGTCATAACTTCCAGATATTTTTGGAAAACGGACCAATCTGATTTATGAACAACCTTTACCCTAAAGCCTTCACTAATAGGGCTTAATTTCCTGTCAGGACGCCATGTCTTTTGCCTGGCTTTGTTCTCAAGGGTGTCCATGGCCAAAGCACCTGTCTTGTAAGTGGGAGATTACGTGATCAAAATCGCAGTGGTGCCTTTTATCAGTGGTTGTTGTCTTTGGCCTTCATGAAAGGCAGAATGGCGTCAAGGAGATTAAACTTTCTTTTACCTGTCTAAATGAAAAGAAAGCCGTGCAATTTAAGGATGCCCTGGCATTGCTGTCCAAAGACCATGTCTTGTAAATTAATTGTTCGAATCCCAGCGTTTCCTTCCTTTGTCAGTCTCTGCTCTCCCATCTACATGAAAGGCAGGAGGTCCGGGCAGAAAATACGACTGAAATTTCCCGTTTTCAATAGACCTGAAGCCATGTGACGTTAGGGTGCACAGCATCAGCCGGTCAAAGGGCCTGTCTTGTCAACAGACTGTTGAATTTCAAGCCATGCCTTCCTTTCAACGGCTGTTCTCCGGTTTAATTTGGAGAAAAGAGGTCCACAAGGAGGTTTGACTTTCTTGTACTTGGTTTAATTAAAATATAGCCATGGAGTTTAAGGATGTCCTGCCATAGCTGTTCAGTGATCATGTCTTGTAAACAGATTGTTCAATTCCAAGTGATTCCATCCTTTTAGTTGCTGTTTCTCCGTTCCACATGAAAGGCAGGAGGTCCAAAAAGAAAATATGACAGTCTTGTTCCTGTTTTCAAAAGATCTGAAGACATGTGACGTAAGGTTGCACACCATTGGCTGGTGAAAGTTCCTGTCCTTTCATCTGGAGATCCTGAATTCGTATCCCAAAAATGCCTTCCATTTGACAATTGTGCTCATTGGCATATGGAAAGAGCAGAAGGTAAAAATAGTAATTGTAACTCTTGGGCTGAAAAATACAAAAGCTAATAATAATTTAAATCTGTCTTCATCCAGAATTGTGTGCAAAACATCAGTGCTTTTGCATGTAGGCTCTGTGGCGCAATGGATAGCGCATTGGACTTCTAGATTATGAGTTGATGTGATTCAAAGGTTGTGGGTTCGAGTCCCACCAGAGTCGCAGGGTTTTAGCTCCGAAGACCCTGCTCAATGCATTTCATCTTACATTGTTGTTCCTGTTCATACTGTGACTCGGCAGATGGAGGGTGGTTTAGTTGGTTAAAGCGCCTGTCTAGTAAACAGGAGATCCTGGGTTCGAATCCCAGCGGAGCCTTTATCATGTGGCCAACTAAGGTCCGTTTCTTTGGCTTTTTCTCAGTTGAGATATGGTACATCCTGATAATTCAGAGTTGTCACGACAGCGGTCTGTTTTCAGCGAAAGGCCTGTACTTTGGGCAAAACTTTCTAGTTTTCTCCCTAACGGACCAATATAATCCAATTCATGGAGGCCCTCGAGCATAAAACCTTCACTGATAGGACTTAACTCTGGAAGAGATTCCTGGTAGGGCGCCATGGCTTAGCCGGTCAAAGCGCCTGTCTCGTAAACAGGAGATCCTGGGTTCGAATCCCAGTGGTGCCTTCTTACGATGTTTGCGGTCCTCGGCCCCCACTTAGTGGCTTTCTTGTCACATTATTGTATCTCTTCATACTGTGACTCATCCTCCCTCAAAACAGATTTTAAAATCCCAGCGGTGCCTTCAGTCTGTAGCCTGCTAAGGGCTTTCTTTGTTTCTGTTTATCAGATGAAATACAACCTCCTTATAATTCATGGTTGTTATGAAAGCTGTCATAACTTCCAGATATTTTTGGAAAACGGACCAATCTGATTTATGAACAACCTTTACCCTAAAGCCTTCACTAATAGGGCTTAATTTCCTGTCAGGACGCCATGTCTTTTGCCTGGCTTTGTTCTCAAGGGTCCCCATGGCCAAAGCACCTGTCTTGTAAGTGGGAGATTACGTGATCAAAATCGCAGTGGTGCCTTTTATCAGTGGTTGTTGTCTTTGGCCTTCATGAAAGGCAGAATGGCGTCAAGGAGATTAAACTTTCTTTTACCTGTCTAAATGAAAAGAAAGCCGTGCAATTTTAGGATGCCCTGGCATTGCTGTCCAAAGACCATGTCTTGTAAACGAATTGTTCGAATCCCAGCGTTTCCTTCCTTTGTCAGTCTCTGCTCTCCCATCTACATGAAAGGCAGGAGGTCCGGGCAGAAAATACGACTGAAATGTTCCCGTTTTCAATAGACCTGAAGCCATGTGACGTTAGGGTGCACAGCATCAGCCGGTCAAAGGGCCTGTCTTGTCAACAGACTGTTGAATTTCAAGCCATGCCTTCCTTTCAACGGCTGTTCTCCGGTTTAATTTGGAGAAAAGAGGTCCACAAGGAGGTTTGACTTTCTTGTACTTGGTTTAATTAAAATATAGCCATGGAGTTTAAGGATGTCCTGGCATAGCTGTTCAGTGATCATGTCTTGTAAACAGATTGTTCAATTCCAAGTGATTCCATCCTTTTAGCAGATGGAGGGTGGCGCCGTGGCTTAGTTGGTTAAAGCGCCTGTCTAGTAAACAGGAGATCCTGGGTTCGAATCCCAGCGGAGCCTTTATCATGTGGCCAACTAAGGTCCGTTTCTTTGGCTGTTTCTCAGTTGAGATATGGTACATCCTGATAATTCAGAGTTGTCACGACAGCGGTCTGTTTTCAGCGAAAGGCCTGTACTTTGGGCAAAACTTTCTAGTTTTCTCCCTAACGGACCAATATAATCCAATTCATGGAGGCCCTCGAGCATAAAACCTTCACTGATAGGACTTAACTCTGGAAGAGATTCCTGGTAGGGCGCCATGGCTTAGCCGGTCAAAGCGCCTGTCTCGTAAACAGGAGATCCTGGGTTCGAATCCCAGTGGTGCCTTCTTACGATGTTTGCGGTCCTCGGCCCCCACTCAGTGGCTTTCTTGTCACATTATTGTATCTCTTCATACTGTGACTCATCCTCCCTCAAAACAGATTTTAAAATCCCAGCGGTGCCTTCAGTCTGTAGCCTGCTAAGGGCTTTCTTTGTTTCTGTTTATCAGATGAAATACAACCTCCTTATAATTCATGGTTGTTATGAAAGCTGTCATAACTTCCAGATATTTTTGGAAAACGGACCAATCTGATTTATGAACAACCTTTACCCTAAAGCCTTCACTAATAGGGCTTAATTTCCTGTCAGGACGCCATGTCTTTTGCCTGGCTTTGTTCTCAAGGGTGTCCATGGCCAAAGCACCTGTCTTGTAAGTGGGAGATTACGTGATCAAAATCGCAGTGGTGCCTTTTATCAGTGGTTGTTGTCTTTGGCCTTCATGAAAGGCAGAATGGCGTCAAGGAGATTAAACTTTCTTTTACCTGTCTAAATGAAAAGAAAGCCGTGCAATTTAAGGATGCCCTGGCATTGCTGTCCAAAGACCATGTCTTGTAAATGAATTGTTCGAATCCCAGCGTTTCCTTCCTTTGTCAGTCTCTGCTCTCCCATCTACATGAAAGGCAGGAGGTCCGGGCAGAAAATACGACTGAAATTTCCCGTTTTCAATAGACCTGAAGCCATGTGACGTTAGGGTGCACAGCATCAGCCGGTCAAAGGGCCTGTCTTGTCAACAGACTGTTGAATTTCAAGCCATGCCTTCCTTTCAACGGCTGTTCTCCGGTTTAATTTGGAGAAAAGAGGTCCACAAGGAGGTTTGACTTTCTTGTACTTGGTTTAATTAAAATATAGCCATGGAGTTTAAGGATGTCCTGCCATAGCTGTTCAGTGATCATGTCTTGTAAACAGATTGTTCAATTCCAAGTGATTCCATCCTTTTAGTTGCTGTTTCTCCGTTCCACATGAAAGGCAGGAGGTCCAAAAAGAAAATATGACAGTCTTGTTCCTGTTTTCAAAAGATCTGAAGACATGTGACGTAAGGTTGCACACCATTGGCTGGTGAAAGTTCCTGTCCTTTCATCTGGAGATCCTGAATTCGTATCCCAAAAATGCCTTCCATTTGACAATTGTGCTCATTGGCATATGGAAAGAGCAGAAGGTAAAAATAGTAATTGTAACTCTTGGGCTGAAAAATACAAAAGCTAATAATAATTTAAATCTGTCTTCATCCAGAATTGTGTGCAAAACATCAGTGCTTTTGCATGTAGGCTCTGTGGCGCAATGGATAGCGCATTGGACTTCTAGATTATGAGTTGATGTGATTCAAAGGTTGTGGGTTCGAGTCCCACCAGAGTCGCAGGGTTTTAGCTCCGAAGACCCTGCTCAATGCATTTCATCTTACATTGTTGTTCCTGTTCATACTGTGACTCGGCAGATGGAGGGTGGTTTAGTTGGTTAAAGCGCCTGTCTAGTAAACAGGAGATCCTGGGTTCAAATCCCAGCGGAGCCTTTATCATGTGGCCAACTAAGGTCCGTTTCTTTGGCTTTTTCTCAGTTGAGATATGGTACATCCTGATAATTCAGAGTTGTCACGACAGCGGTCTGTTTTCAGCGAAAGGCCTGTACTTTGGGCAAAACTTTCTAGTTTTCTCCCTAACGGACCAATATAATCCAATTCATGGAGGCCCTCGAGCATAAAACCTTCACTGATAGGACTTAACTCTGGAAGAGATTCCTGGTAGGGCGCCATGGCTTAGCCGGTCAAAGCGCCTGTCTCGTAAACAGGAGATCCTGGGTTCGAATCCCAGTGGTGCCTTCTTACGATGTTTGCGGTCCTCGGCCCCCACTCAGTGGCTTTCTTGTCACATTATTGTATCTCTTCATACTGTGACTCATCCTCCCTCAAAACAGATTTTAAAATCCCAGCGGTGCCTTCAGTCTGTAGCCTGCTAAGGGCTTTCTTTGTTTCTGTTTATCAGATGAAATACAACCTCCTTATAATTCATGGTTGTTATGAAAGCTGTCATAACTTCCAGATATTTTTGGAAAACGGACCAATCTGATTTATGAACAACCTTTACCCTAAAGCCTTCACTAATAGGGCTTAATTTCCTGTCAGGACGCCATGTCTTTTGCCTGGCTTTGTTCTCAAGGGTGTCCATGGCCAAAGCACCTGTCTTGTAAGTGGGAGATTACGTGATCAAAATCGCAGTGGTGCCTTTTATCAGTGGTTGTTGTCTTTGGCCTTCATGAAAGGCAGAATGGCGTCAAGGAGATTAAACTTTCTTTTACCTGTCTAAATGAAAAGAAAGTCGTGCAATTTTAGGATGCCCTGGCATTGCTGTCCAAAGACCATGTCTTGTAAACGAATTGTTCGAATCCCAGCGTTTCCTTCCTTTGTCAGTCTCTGCTCTCCCATCTACATGAAAGGCAGGAGGTCCGGGCAGAAAATACGACTGAAATGTTCCCGTTTTCAATAGACCTGAAGCCATGTGACGTTAGGGTGCACAGCATCAGCCGGTCAAAGGGCCTGTCTTGTCAACAGACTGTTGAATTTCAAGCCATGCCTTCCTTTCAACGGCTGTTCTCCGGTTTAATTTGGAGAAAAGAGGTCCACAAGGAGGTTTGACTTTCTTGTACTTGGTTTAATAAAAATATAGCCATGGAGTTTAAGGATGTCCTGGCATAGCTGTTCAGTGATCATGTCTTGTAAACAGATTGTTCAATTCCAAGTGATTCCATCCTTTTAGTTGCTGTTTCTCCGTTCCACACGAAAGGCAGGAGGTCCAAAAAGAAAATATGACAGTCTTGTTCCTGTTTTCAAAAGATCTGAAGACATATGACGTAAGGTTGCACACCTTTGGCTGGTGAAAGTTCCTGTCCTTTCATCTGGAGATCCTGAATTCGTATGCCAAAAATGCCTTCCATCTGACAATTGTGCTCATTGGCATATGGAAAGAGCAGAAGGTAAAAATAGTAATTGTAACTCTTGGGCTGAAAAATACAAAAGCTAATAATAATTTAAATCTGTCTTCATCCAGAATTGTGTGCAAAACATCAGTGCTTTTGCATGTAGACTCTGTGGCGCAATGGATAGTGCATTGGACTTCTAGATTATGAGTTGATGTGATTCAAAGGTTGTGGGTTCGAGTCCCACTAGAGTCGCAGGGTTTTAGCTCCGAAGACCCTGCTCAATGCATTTCATCTTACATTGTTGTTCCTGTTCATACTGTGACTCACCCTTCCACAATCGGCAGATGGAGGGTGGCGCCGTGGCTTAGTTGGTTAAAGCGCCTGTCTAGTAAACAGGAGATCCTGGGTTCGAATCCCAGCGGAGCCTTTATCATGTGGCCATCTAAGGTCCGTTTCTTTGGCTGTTTCTCAGTTGAGATATGGTACATCCTGATAATTCAGAGTTGTCACGACAGCGGTCTGTTTTCAGCGAAAGGCCTGTACTTTGGGCAAAACTTTCTAGTTTTCTCCCTAACGGACCAATATAATCCAATTCATGGAGGCCCTCGAGCATAAAACCTTCACTGATAGGACTTAACTCTGGAAGAGATTCCTGGTAGGGCGCCATGGCTTAGCCGGTCAAAGCGCCTGTCTCGTAAACAGGAGATCCTGGGTTCGAATCCCAGTGGTGCCTTCTTACGATGTTTGCGGTCCTCGGCCCCCACTCAGTGGCTTTCTTGTCACATTATTGTATCTCTTCATACTGTGACTCATCCTCCCTCAAAACAGATTTTAAAATCCCAGCGGTGCCTTCAGTCTGTAGCCTGCTAAGGGCTTTCTTTGTTTCTGTTTATCAGATGAAATACAACCTCCTTATAATTCATGGTTGTTATGAAAGCTGTCATAACTTCCAGATATTTTTGGAAAACGGACCAATCTGATTTATGAACAACCTTTACCCTAAAGCCTTCACTAATAGGGCTTAATTTCCTGTCAGGACGCCATGTCTTTTGCCTGGCTTTGTTCTCAAGGGTGTCCATGGCCAAAGCACCTGTCTTGTAAGTGGGAGATTACGTGATCAAAATCGCAGTGGTGCCTGTTATCAGTGGTTGTGGTCTTTGGCCTTCATGAAAGGCAGAATGGCATCAAGGAGATTAAATTTTCTTTTACCTGTCTAAATGAAAAGAAAGCCGTGCAATTTTGGGATGCCCTGGCATTGCTGTCCAAAGACCATGTCTTGTAAACAAATTGTTCGAATCCCAGCGTTTCCTTCCTTTGTCAGTCTCTGCTCTCCCATCTACATGAAAGGCAGGAGGTCCGGGCAGAAAATACGACTGAAATGTTCCCGTTTTCAATAGACCTGAAGCCAAGTGACGTTAGGGTGCACAGCATCAGCCGGTCAAAGGGCCTGTTTTGTCAACAGACTGTTGAATTTCAAGCCATGCCTTCCTTTCAACGGCTGTTCTCCGGTTTAATTTGGAGAAAAGAGGTCCACAAGGAGGTTTGACTTTCTTGTACTTGGTTTAATTAAAATATAGCCATGGAGTTTAAGGATGTCCTGCCATAGCTGTTCAGTGATCATGTCTTGTAAACAGATTGTTCAATTCCAAGTGATTCCATCCTTTTAGTTGCTGTTTCTCCGTTCCACATGAAAGGCAGGAGGTCCAAAAAGAAAATATGACAGTCTTGTTCCTGTTTTCAAAAGATCTGAAGACATGTGACGTAAGGTTGCACACCATTGGCTGGTGAAAGTTCCTGTCCTTTCATCTGGAGATCCTGAATTCGTATCCCAAAAATGCCTTCCATTTGACAATTGTGCTCACTGGCATATGGAAAGAGCAGAAGGTGAAAATAGTAATTGTAACTCTTGGGCTGAAAAATACAAAAGCTAATAATAATTTAAATCTGTCTTCATCCAGAATTGTGTGCAAAACATCAGTGCTTTTGCATGTAGGCTCTGTGGCGCAATGGATAGCGCATTGGACTTCTAGATTATGAGTTGATGTGATTCAAAGGTTGTGGGTTCGAGTCCCACCAGAGTCGCAGGGTTTTAGCTCCGAAGACCCTGCTCAATGCATTTCATCTTACATTGTTGTTCCTGTTCATACTGTGACTCACCCTTCCACAATCGGCAGATGGAGGGTGGCGCCGTGGCTTAGTTGGTTAAAGCGCCTGTCTAGTAAACAGGAGATCCTGGGTTCGAATCCCAGCGGAGCCTTTATCATGTGACCAACTAAGGTCTGTTTCTTTGGCTGTTTCTCAGTTGAGATATGGTACATCCTGATAATTCAGAGTTGTCACGACAGCGGTCTGTTTTCAGCGAAAGGCCTGTACTTTGGGCAAAACTTTCTAGTTTTCTCCCTAACGGACCTGTAAGATAATTTCCTAAATAAGATAGCACCTCCCCAAAGGACACTGCATGGGGGCAAAGTGAGTGCGCGGGAAAAGCCACTCTCCACGATTCACAGTGGACTTCCCACTGAGACACATTTGGGTTTCAAAGACACACCTTTAGGGTGTCATACATTTGTATTCTTTTCTCTAAAAGCAAACTGTATATGAAATGCTACATGCACAAAGAATCTAAAATCTGTATCTTATTTGTTTTCTATTGGAATGTCTCATTGCAAGTGGTTACAGGTCTCACTCATATAACAACAGAATTCAATGTTATGTGAAACTTCATTCAATGTTGATAGACACCTCCCTTTCTAAGCATAAACCAATCACCCACTGTATGTATATTAGGCAACACCCCTGAATTTTACAACAACCAATCAGTAGCAAACTCCTATATGCTTTGTCTCTCTGGATATTTAAGGGAATGATGTAAAATGGTTCGGTGGGTCTTTCTGTTCATGGAAGTTCACCCCCATGATGCTGTATCTTTGATACAGCATCATGTATTTTATTTTACTTTGAGAAATCTGTAACCAGATATTCATCACTTGCCAGGTATGCATTATTCTCATTTGATTATACTTGTTTTCTCGTATTTGAATTGGAATGTGAATTGGCTTCTGAATTATGTTTTACCTACCTGGTTAATAAATTGTTATATTTGATTTTATTCTGTGTTGCTCTGTAAATGTTGACACTGCAAGTAATATCGTTGTATCCGTAGTTACCGTAAGGACTGAAATCAGGCTAGGATCGGCCCAATCCCAGTTAGATAGTGAATAATACATCAGCTGAGGATTTGAGAGATACGACTAGCAATTGGCGTTAGTTTAAGTGTACTTAGAAGCGTGGAGGCTGATTACTCTAAATAGGGTCAGCCTCAACCTCTGTTTATTTCAATGTTATTCTATTCATTAATCTTGATTAGAAATAATAATTGTAATAATTAAGTGTCACCTCTAAGGGGACTAAATAAAGTATGTTTAAAGTTGAGCACGCAGAAAGCGGCCGCTTAAGCGTATAGTCCAACCTCTGGCAGCGACCAACACTGATTCGCTTACGACCGTTGACCAGTATATTAATTATGAGGCCCGTACTAGGATCATGTGCGACTGTGAGAACCGAATGAACGAGTGTAATACCAGAGCTTTATCAGAATAAATAAACAAACATCCATCTAAATTCTGTAAGCTTTAAAAGTAATAATCAATCAAATTTGTAATATAATATAAACTAAATCTTTGTCTTTGGAGTCAGATTAGAGATAAATATACCTAAATTACGTAACGCCAAAACGTCATCTGCAAAGCTCCGGAAAAGACCGAACGCGCTATCAATCCTTCCCATGCGGTTTGGACTTCGCCATTGGGCCAAACGGATGGATGGGGCACATAATTTTCAACCCCTTACAAAGTGGTGATTCCCGGGACGTGATATTCAACCAGTGAGAAAATCTTATCAAAATGTACAAAGTACGACTGATTCGATCCCTGGAGAATAAGAGTCTTTTCATGGAGCTAAAGGTTTGAACTTCTATTTCTTCAGCTGATGTGGTAAGTCAATCTTTTCTTTGCCTTTAAAAAATGTTTGAGGGAATGTTTTAAACATCCCACATTTATTAAATAGGTTGTAAATATACCTAATGTTAGACTGGAAATCAAATCCGGTGGGGCTTTAAGAATGAAATGAAACCACATTATTAGGAAATGCTGTGTGATGTTAAATGAAGAATGAATTGCTTTGCTCTGTTAAGATCTTTTGTTTACATGCCTACGGAAAACAAAAGATCGTCTCACATTGGAGTTAAATCATCCAAAATTTGTTCTGATTCTCAAACAAGGAAAACATCTAGAATCTAAATTTAAATCACCAAATTCTACACAATTGTTTTTGTTGTGACAGCAAATGCACAACCTAGAAAAGATAGCTAACAAACTTTAACAATTAAAAAATGATGTTGGATGATTTAAACTAATGCAATTAATGTGTTTGCATGTGAAAGGAGGACTTGGACAGTTGAGATGTGATAAGCTTACAGATAGGAAGGTTTTTAAATGCTGCATTTGTATGTAGATGTGATGTTTGACAATCAAGGGTAGCTATCTGTCTGCAGATCTACCATTTGTATGGATATGTAATGTTTGACTATCAAGGGTAGCTCTCCGGGGAGTCTACTGTATTCAAGGTTGTGAGTGAGCCTTCTAAAAGATCACTCTGGACTGAATGAGGATGAAATCAGGAAGTCATATTACAATTACAAACTTCACATTCAATGTATTCCTCCATTGATGAGATACAATTAAACAAAATCTAAAATTGTTGCCGGAAAATATAATGTTTTTCTAGGCCAACACAAATGGTCTTATCTCTCACTGTGAGACACCCAACTGAGATGAAAGGGCTTACCCCCCACTCAGATAACGGGCTATCCATTGTTCCCAAGAGAGAACATTGTTTTTAAGAGAGACAATTGTCTGTAACCAAATTTTTCCTTCTGTAAATCAATCTAAGTGTTATTTAAGAACTTGATAAACACCAGGACTGTTAAAAGTTCTTGGCTTAGTCTTTCCCTATGAGTCTGTGAAAATTGTTTAAAGACAGTTTTGTACAGCTTTATAGAGATGTGAAAGGCCACAAAATTTTTAGTCTTGAAACTGTTGTAGGAATACATTAGCATGAACCAATGAAAATCTGTGCCTCACACCAGTCTGTCCAGGGCTGACACCTTTTCACATTCAAATATATTGATACAGGAACATCTTGCAAATTCAGACACACAAACATCAGTCTGGTAATCCTTAAGAGATCAGTAACAAATGTATTTTTAATTAATCCTGTTTTTAATATAATACAATCTACTTTGTGATCAAGTTGCAATATCCATTATATTGTAATGGCCAAACAGGCCTCAGATGGTAAAATGTGGTTTATTACATGTATGTATACTATATGGAGTAACTTGCACAGGCCAAACTAACAGAATTGGTCCACCACCCAGTTTGTCAAGGAGCGGAGTACGCTGTCACGTGCTGCCATGTTTTAACACACAAAATTAATGTGACACTCATGATAGTGAACCAAATCTCCTTCACTGGAAATCTTTAACCCATTTTTTAATCCAATACAGAGGTCTATTTTAATCATTTGGTAACTAAACCTATGATAAATGCTGAACACATCAAGCAAAAGATTCCTTTTGGGTCAGAGATCTGAAGCAGTCAAAGGTGTGATGAGCTGATGAATTGCCCACAGGTCTGACTGAACTGAGCAACTTAAAATGAAGCCATTTGAGCTTATGGAAAAGTTCTCCAGCAGAAATGGAGTTTGAATGCTCACAGCAGACAGCAAGGGTTTATATGCTTTCACAGCTTAAAGTAATATGCTGTCGGACTACACTGCAATAGCAGTAGTCAATAAAAAAAAACAACTCTGACCAAAGGATGTAAAGCTAATTTAATCTCTGAAAATAAATTTGCAAAATAATATGACAATGGTACATCTATTCCCTAATGACTGATCACCAAAAGGAGAAATTGTACCGCATGTCTTAATGCAAATTGCATAAAGGGTTAAAAAACTAACTGCTTCTCTGTTTGTCTTTTTATCAGGTTGAAAGCTGTAAATCCTGGCCAGAGATGTCTGGCCACATGAAAGACAGCGAACCCTGCAGAAAAAACATTCTAGAAAACTGAGGATGGGTGCGAAGACATTAAAAGGCCATTTTACACCTCACTACACTATACCATCATGAATAGACATGGCCTCAAAATTTGCAACACTAATTGTTAGAGATAAAATCCACCCATCTTTCAGACAAACACTGACTGTACAGCACACACATTGACTAAAACAATCTCGTAACACATCTGGTATAGACGTAAAGACTATCCAGACATAAACACTACACACCACACAACATATTCCAAACTTAACATTACATTTAAAATCAACATTCTCCTGTTACACAAACAGGGACATCTAATCCAACACAAATTCTAAGTGATATCATTCACACCCATATTAGCAAAACTACAACATTCATAAGAAACTTACATGGCAAAGTCACACTTTGATGATTACGTTTCTAATTGCAATAACAAACTTACTGTCTAAATCTCAAATCAATAATCTGACTGTTGTTGTCATAAGTGAGGACCAGTTGGCGCCCTGATCCTCAACTTATCACTTAACAACAGCACAAACAATTTTCAAGAATCAATCAAACCATTTACATCTCAACTCCTAATATCAAATGTGACTTAGCCGACATATCAGATACACACCTATATAAGTATTCACATATCTCTACACTCATACACCTACTTATACACGCAAACACATTGAAATCTGAGATTCTAAATCTTCAAATGTATGGACTATACATACACATACACATTCACATACAGATACATATACACATAGGCACATACCTGCACACATAGAAATCTAACATGAGATTCTGAATCTTCAATTGTGCTCATGGACTCAACATGTTCTGAACATATCCTAAGTTAATCTTAGGCCTACAAGGTGCTTATATTAGAAAATTCAGAGTTCCCTCAACATTCATGATAGATGTGTGCATGGTATGATTACAACATTATGTGCTTATTATTATTATTATTATTATATATGGTCTACCATGCCCATACCTAAATCTATTGTAGCAATATTTTACTATCACGTTTATTGATACACCCTATGAGATGCATTACCAAATTTTACTTTAACATGTTCCGTTATTTTTTTTACATGACCCAATATATGCATACCTGAATGTTATTTAACACTTTCTGGTTTTTATTTTCTTTTATTTTCACATGACCCAATATGCATACCTGAAGAAGGTTATTTTTACATTTTCTGGGTTTTATTTTCATACAATCTATAATATGCATACCTGAAGATCATTTTAACCATTCCTGGGTTTTATTTTCATACAATCTGTAACATGCATATCTCAAGGTTATTTTAACATTTTATTTTCTGGGTTTTGTTTTTATAATATGCATACCTCAATGTTATGCATTGTTGTTTTAACCTGATCTTTTGCATCTTCTTCTTCAATATCCAGAGACCAAGTACATTTAAATTCAACTAAACTCCAAATACAACAGTGGGAAAGAACATTGGTAATTTTATAGATACCTGGTGAGACCGTACCACTTGCACTTTCCACATCAAGGTATCATGTGCTATGTTTTTTATTTATTTTATTTATGGTTTACCCTATGAATCTCTTGATAATGTTGCTGAGTCTATCAGTACTGATCAATGTTCAATCAATGAATGGTCCTTAAGATGTGCAGGTGTTTCACACAGTGATGTATTGTCAATGACATGATCCCCACCTGACGATGTCTGAAATCAGAGGAGATCACCGTTCAGAGGTGACAACTTTCTTCAAAGGGACAGAACGTCTAAAAACAGGTGGTTTTTTCGCAAAAGAATGGGACATTCATTGAACAAAGCACGCAGGCCTTGGTTGACACACTGAACTTGAACACTAAGAACACTACAGAGATTGGACACCACCAAGAGCTAACATCTTACTGTATGTTGATCTCATCGGGACTGTTATGTTCTCCGATATGATCAAGCGGCGGAGCTGTAAGATAATTTCCTAAATAAGATAGCACCTCCCCAAAGGACACTGCATGGGGGCAAAGTGAGTGCGCGGGAAAAGCCACTCTCCACGATTCACAGTGGACTTCCCACTGAGACACATTTGGGTTTCAAAGACACACCTTTAGGGTGTCATACATTTGTATTCTTTTCTCTAAAAGCAAACTGTATATGAAATGCTACATGCACAAAGAATCTAAAATCTGTATCTTATTTGTTTTCTATTGGAATGTCTCATTGCAAGTGGTTACAGGTCTCACTCATATAACAACAGAATTCAATGTTATGTGAAACTTCATTCAATGTTGATAGACACCTCCCTTTCTAAGCATAAACCAATCACCCACTGTATGTATATTAGGCAACACCCCTGAATTTTACAACAACCAATCAGTAGCAAACTCCTATATGCTTTGTCTCTCTGGATATTTAAGGGAATGATGTAAAATGGTTCGGTGGGTCTTTCTGTTCATGGAAGTTCACCCCCATGATGCTGTATCTTTGATACAGCATCATGTATTTTATTTTACTTTGAGAAATCTGTAACCAGATATTCATCACTTGCCAGGTATGCATTATTCTCATTTGATTATACTTGTTTTCTCGTATTTGAATTGGAATGTGAATTGGCTTCTGAATTATGTTTTACCTACCTGGTTAATAAATTGTTATATTTGATTTTATTCTGTGTTGCTCTGTAAATGTTGACACTGCAAGTAATATCGTTGTATCCGTAGTTACCGTAAGGACTGAAATCAGGCTAGGATCGGCCCAATCCCAGTTAGATAGTGAATAATACATCAGCTGAGGATTTGAGAGATACGACTAGCAATTGGCGTTAGTTTAAGTGTACTTAGAAGCGTGGAGGCTGTGTTTCCGTTTAGAGTAACATTTCTGATTACTCTAAATAGGGTCAGCCTCAACCTCTGTTTATTTCAATGTTATTCTATTCATTAATCTTGATTAGAAATAATAATTGTAATAATTAAGTGTCACCTCTAAGGGGACTAAATAAAGTATGTTTAAAGTTGAGCACGCAGAAAGCGGCCGCTTAAGCGTATAGTCCAACCTCTGGCAGCGACCAACACTGATTCGCTTACGACCGTTGACCAGTATATTAATTATGAGGCCCGTACTAGGATCATGTGCGACTGTGAGAACCGAATGAACGAGTGTAATACCAGAGCTTTATCAGAATAAATAAACAAACATCCATCTAAATTCTGTAAGCTTTAAAAGTAATAATCAATCAAATTTGTAATATAATATAAACTAAATCTTTGTCTTTGGAGTCAGATTAGAGATAAATATACCTAAATTACGTAACGCCAAAACGTCATCTGCAAAGCTCCGGAAAAGACCGAACGCGCTATCAATCCTTCCCATGCGGTTTGGACTTCGCCATTGGGCCAAACGGATGGATGGGGGATAAAAAATTCACCCCCTTACAGACCAATATAATCCAATTCATGGAGGCCCTCGAGCATAAAACCTTCACTGATAGGACTTAACTCTGGAAGAGATTCCCGGTAGGGCGCCATGGCTTAGCCGGTCAAAGCGCCTGTCTTGTAAACAGGAGATCCTGGGTTCGAATCCCAGTGGTGCCTTCTCACCATGTTTGCGGTCCTCGGCCCCCACTCAGTGGCTTTCTTGTCACATTGTTGTATCTCTTCATACTGTGACTCATCCTCCCTCAAAACAGATTTTAAAATCCCAGCGGTGCCTTCAGTCTGTAGCCTGCTAAGGGCTTTCTTTGTTTCTGTTTATCAGATGAAATACAACCTCCTTATAATTCATGGTTGTTATGAAAGCTGTCATAACTTCCAGATATTTTTGGAAAACGGACCTATCTGATTTATGAACAACCTTTACCCTAAAGCCTTCACTAATAGGGCTTAATTTCCTGTCAGGACGCCATGTCTTTTGCCTGGCTTTGTTCTCAAGGGTCCCCATGGCCAAAGCACCTGTCTTGTAAGTGGGAGATTACGTGATCAAAATCGCAGTGGTGCCTGTTATCAGTGGTTGTGGTCTTTGGCCTTCATGAAAGGCAGAATGGCGTCAAGGAGATTAAACTTTCTTTTACCTGTCTAAATGAAAAGAAAGCCGTGCAATTTTAGGATGCCCTGGCATTGCTGTCCAAAGACCATGTCTTGTAAACGAATTGTTCGAATCCCAGCGTTTCCTTCCTTTGTCAGTCTCTGCTCTCCCATCTACATGAAAGGCAGGAGGTCCGGGCAGAAAATACGACTGAAATGTTCCCGTTTTCAATAGACCTGAAGCCATGTGACGTTAGGGTGCACAGCATCAGCCGGTCAAAGGGCCTGTCTTGTCAACAGACTGTTGAATTTCAAGCCATGCCTTCCTTTCAACGGCTGTTCTCCGGTTTAATTTGGAGAAAAGAGGTCCACAAGGAGGTTTGACTTTCTTGTACTTGGTTTAATAAAAATATAGCCATGGAGTTTAAGGATGTCCTGGCATAGCTGTTCAGTGATCATGTCTTGTAAACAGATTGTTCAATTCCAAGTGATTCCATCCTTTTAGTTGCTGTTTCTCCGTTCCACACGAAAGGCAGGAGGTCCAAAAAGAAAATATGACAGTCTTGTTCCTGTTTTCAAAAGATCTGAAGACATATGACGTAAGGTTGCACACCATTGGCTGGTGAAAGTTCCTGTCCTTTCATCTGGAGATCCTGAATTCGTATGCCAAAAATGCCTTCCATCTGACAATTGTGCTCATTGGCATATGGAAAGAGCAGAAGGTAAAAATAGTAATTGTAACTCTTGGGCTGAAAAATACAAAAGCTAATAATAATTTAAATCTGTCTTCATCCAGAATTGTGTGCAAAACATCAGTGCTTTTGCATGTAGGCTCTGTGGCGCAATGGATAGCGCATTGGACTTCTAGATTATGAGTCGATGTGATTCAAAGGTTGTGGGTTCGAGTCCCACTAGAGTCGCAGGGTTTTAGCTCCGAAGACCCTGCTCAATGCATTTCATCTTACATTGTTGTTCCTGTTCATACTGTGACTCACCCTTCCACAATCGGCAGATTGAGGGTGGCGCCGTGGCTTAGTTGGTTAAAGCGCCTGTCTAGTAAACAGGAGATCCTGGGTTCGAATCCCAGCGGAGCCTTTATCATGTGGCCAACTAAGGTCCGTTTCTTTGGCTGTTTCTCAGTTGAGATATGGTACATCCTGATAATTCAGAGTTGTCACGACAGCGGTCTGTTTTCAGCGAAAGGCCTGTACTTTGGGCAAAACTTTCTAGTTTTCTCCCTAACGGACCAATATAATCCAATTCATGGAGGCCCTCGAGCATAAAACCTTCACTGATAGGACTTAACTCTGGAAGAGATTCCTGGTAGGGCGCCATGGCTTAGCCGGTCAAAGCGCCTGTCTCGTAAACAGGAGATCCTGGGTTCGAATCCCAGTGGTGCCTTCTTACGATGTTTGCGGTCCTCGGCCCCCACTTAGTGGCTTTCTTGTCACATTATTGTATCTCTTCATACTGTGACTCATCCTCCCTCAAAACAGATTTTAAAATCCCAGCGGTGCCTTCAGTCTGTAGCCTGCTAAGGGCTTTCTTTGTTTCTGTTTATCAGATGAAATACAACCTCCTTATAATTCATGGTTGTTATGAAAGCTGTCATAACTTCCAGATATTTTTGGAAAACGGACCAATCTGATTTATGAACAACCTTTACCCTAAAGCCTTCACTAATAGGGCTTAATTTCCTGTCAGGACGCCATGTCTTTTGCCTGGCTTTGTTCTCAAGGGTGTCCATGGCCAAAGCACCTGTCTTGTAAGTGGGAGATTACGTGATCAAAATCGCAGTGGTGCCTGTTATCAGTGGTTGTGGTCTTTGGCCTTCATGAAAGGCAGAATGGCGTCAAGGAGATTAAACTTTCTTTTACCTGTCTAAATGAAAAGAAAGCCGTGCAATTTTAGGATGCCCTGGCATTGCTGTCCAAAGACCATGTCTTGTAAACGAATTGTTCGAATCCCAGCGTTTCCTTCCTTTGTCAGTCTCTGCTCTCCCATCTACATGAAAGGCAGGAGGTCCGGGCAGAAAATACGACTGAAATGTTCCCGTTTTCAATAGACCTGAAGCCATGTGACGTTAGGGTGCACAGCATCAGCCGGTCAAAGGGCCTGTCTTGTCAACAGACTGTTGAATTTCAAGCCATGCCTTCCTTTCAACGGCTGTTCTCCGGTTTAATTTGGAGAAAAGAGGTCCACAAGGAGGTTTGACTTTCTTGTACTTGGTTTAATAAAAATATAGCCATGGAGTTTAAGGATGTCCTGGCATAGCTGTTCAGTGATCATGTCTTGTAAACAGATTGTTCAATTCCAAGTGATTCCATCCTTTTAGTTGGTGTTTCTCCGTTCCACACGAAAGGCAGGAGGTCCAAAAAGAAAATATGACAGTCTTGTTCCTGTTTTCAAAAGATCTGAAGACATATGACGTAAGGTTGCACACCATTGGCTGGTGAAAGTTCCTGTCCTTTCATCTGGAGATCCTGAATTCGTATGCCAAAAATGCCTTCCATCTGACAATTGTGCTCATTGGCATATGGAAAGAGCAGAAGGTAAAAATAGTAATTGTAACTCTTGGGCTGAAAAATACAAAAGCTAATAATAATTTAAATCTGTCTTCATCCAGAATTGTGTGCAAAACATCAGTGCTTTTGCATGTAGGCTCTGTGGCGCAATGGATAGTGCATTGGACTTCTAGATTATGAGTTGATGTGATTCAAAGGTTGTGGGTTCGAGTCGCAGGGTTTTAGCTCCGAAGACCCTGCTCAATGCATTTCATCTTACATTGTTGTTCCTGTTCATACTGTGACTCACCCTTCCACAATCGGCAGATGGAGGGTGGCGCCGTGGCTTAGTTGGTTAAAGCGCCTGTCTAGTAAACAGGAGATCCTGGGTTCGAATCCCAGCGGAGCCTTTATCATGTGGCCAACTAAGGTCCGTTTCTTTGGCTGTTTCTCAGTTGAGATATGGTACATCCTGATAATTCAGAGTTGTCACGACAGCGGTCTGTTTTCAGCGAAAGGCCTGTACTTTGGGCAAAACTTTCTAGTTTTCTCCCTAACGGACCAATATAATCCAATTCATGGAGGCCCTCGAGCATAAAACCTTCACTGATAGGACTTAACTCTGGAAGAGATTCCTGGTAGGGCGCCATGGCTTAGCCGGTCAAAGCGCCTGTCTCGTAAACAGGAGATCCTGGGTTCGAATCCCAGTGGTGCCTTCTTACGATGTTTGCGGTCCTCGGCCCCCACTTAGTGGCTTTCTTGTCACATTATTGTATCTCTTCATACTGTGACTCATCCTCCCTCAAAACAGATTTTAAAATCCCAGCGGTGCCTTCAGTCTGTAGCCTGCTAAGGGCTTTCTTTGTTTCTGTTTATCAGATGAAATACAACCTCCTTATAATTCATGGTTGTTATGAAAGCTGTCATAACTTCCAGATATTTTTGGAAAACGGACCAATCTGATTTATGAACAACCTTTACCCTAAAGCCTTCACTAATAGGGCTTAATTTCCTGTCAGGACGCCATGTCTTTTGCCTGGCTTTGTTCTCAAGGGTCCCCATGGCCAAAGCACCTGTCTTGTAAGTGGGAGATTACGTGATCAAAATCGCAGTGGTGCCTGTTATCAGTGGTTGTGGTCTTTGGCCTTCATGAAAGGCAGAATGGCGTCAAGGAGATTAAACTTTCTTTTACCTGTCTAAATGAAAAGAAAGCCGTGCAATTTTAGGATGCCCTGGCATTGCTGTCCAAAGACCATGTCTTGTAAACGAATTGTTCGAATCCCAGCGTTTCCTTCCTTTGTCAGTCTCTGCTCTCCCATCTACATGAAAGGCAGGAGGTCCGGGCAGAAAATACGACTGAAATGTTCCCGTTTTCAATAGACCTGAAGCCATGTGACGTTAGGGTGCACAGCATCAGCCGGTCAAAGGGCCTGTCTTGTCAACAGACTGTTGAATTTCAAGCCATGCCTTCCTTTCAACGGCTGTTCTCCGGTTTAATTTGGAGAAAAGAGGTCCACAAGGAGGTTTGACTTTCTTGTACTTGGTTTAATAAAAATATAGCCATGGAGTTTAAGGATGTCCTGGCATAGCTGTTCAGTGATCATGTCTTGTAAACAGATTGTTCAATTCCAAGTGATTCCATCCTTTTAGTTGCTGTTTCTCCGTTCCACACGAAAGGCAGGAGGTCCAAAAAGAAAATATGACAGTCTTGTTCCTGTTTTCAAAAGATCTGAAGACATATGACGTAAGGTTGCACACCATTGGCTGGTGAAAGTTCCTGTCCTTTCATCTGGAGATCCTGAATTCGTATGCCAAAAATGCCTTCCATCTGACAATTGTGCTCATTGGCATATGGAAAGAGCAGAAGGTAAAAATAGTAATTGTAACTCTTGGGCTGAAAAATACAAAAGCTAATAATAATTTAAATCTGTCTTCATCCAGAATTGTGTGCAAAACATCAGTGCTTTTGCATGTAGGCTCTGTGGCGCAATGGATAGCGCATTGGACTTCTAGATTATGAGTCGATGTGATTCAAAGGTTGTGGGTTCGAGTCCCACTAGAGTCGCAGGGTTTTAGCTCCGAAGACCCTGCTCAATGCATTTCATCTTACATTGTTGTTCCTGTTCATACTGTGACTCACCCTTCCACAATCGGCAGATTGAGGGTGGCGCCGTGGCTTAGTTGGTTAAAGCGCCTGTCTAGTAAACAGGAGATCCTGGGTTCGAATCCCAGCGGAGCCTTTATCATGTGGCCAACTAAGGTCCGTTTCTTTGGCTGTTTCTCAGTTGAGATATGGTACATCCTGATAATTCAGAGTTGTCACGACAGCGGTCTGTTTTCAGCGAAAGGCCTGTACTTTGGGCAAAACTTTCTAGTTTTCTCCCTAACGGACCAATATAATCCAATTCATGGAGGCCCTCGAGCATAAAACCTTCAGTGATAGGACTTAACTCTGGAAGAGATTCCTGGTAGGGCGCCATGGCTTAGCCGGTCAAAGCGCCTGTCTCGTAAACAGGAGATCCTGGGTTCGAATCCCAGTGGTGCCTTCTTACGATGTTTGCGGTCCTCGGCCCCCACTTAGCGGCTTTCTTGTCACATTATTGTATCTCTTCATACTGTGACTCATCCTCCCTCAAAACAGATTTTAAAATCCCAGCGGTGCCTTCAGTCTGTAGCCTGCTAAGGGCTTTCTTTGTTTCTGTTTATCAGATGAAATACAACCTCCTTATAATTCATGGTTGTTATGAAAGCTGTCATAACTTCCAGATATTTTTGGAAAACGGACCAATCTGATTTATGAACAACCTTTACCCTAAAGCCTTCACTAATAGGGCTTAATTTCCTGTCAGGACGCCATGTCTTTTGCCTGGCTTTGTTCTCAAGGGTGTCCATGGCCAAAGCACCTGTCTTGTAAGTGGGAGATTACGTGATCAAAATCGCAGTGGTGCCTGTTATCAGTGGTTGTGGTCTTTGGCCTTCATGAAAGGCAGAATGGCGTCAAGGAGATTAAACTTTCTTTTACCTGTCTAAATGAAAAGAAAGCCGTGCAATTTTAGGATGCCCTGGCATTGCTGTCCAAAGACCATGTCTTGTAAACGAATTGTTCGAATCCCAGCGTTTCCTTCCTTTGTCAGTCTCTGCTCTCCCATCTACATGAAAGGCAGGAGGTCCGGGCAGAAAATACGACTGAAATGTTCCCGTTTTCAATAGACCTGAAGCCATGTGACGTTAGGGTGCACAGCATCAGCCGGTCAAAGGGCCTGTCTTGTCAACAGACTGTTGAATTTCAAGCCATGCCTTCCTTTCAACGGCTGTTCTCCGGTTTAATTTGGAGAAAAGAGGTCCACAAGGAGGTTTGACTTTCTTGTACTTGGTTTAATAAAAATATAGCCATGGAGTTTAAGGATGTCCTGGCATAGCTGTTCAGTGATCATGTCTTGTAAACAGATTGTTCAATTCCAAGTGATTCCATCCTTTTAGTTGGTGTTTCTCCGTTCCACACGAAAGGCAGGAGGTCCAAAAAGAAAATATGACAGTCTTGTTCCTGTTTTCAAAAGATCTGAAGACATATGACGTAAGGTTGCACACCATTGGCTGGTGAAAGTTCCTGTCCTTTCATCTGGAGATCCTGAATTCGTATGCCAAAAATGCCTTCCATCTGACAATTGTGCTCATTGGCATATGGAAAGAGCAGAAGGTAAAAATAGTAATTGTAACTCTTGGGCTGAAAAATACAAAAGCTAATAATAATTTAAATCTGTCTTCATCCAGAATTGTGTGCAAAACATCAGTGCTTTTGCATGTAGGCTCTGTGGCGCAATGGATAGTGCATTGGACTTCTAGATTATGAGTTGATGTGATTCAAAGGTTGTGGGTTCGAGTCGCAGGGTTTTAGCTCCGAAGACCCTGCTCAATGCATTTCATCTTACATTGTTGTTCCTGTTCATACTGTGACTCACCCTTCCACAATCGACAGATGGAGGGTGGTGCCGTGGCTTAGTTGGTTAAAGCGCCTGTCTAGTAAACAGGAGATCCTGGGTTCGAATCCCAGCGGAGCCTTTATCATGTGGCCAACTAAGGTCCGTTTCTTTGGCTGTTTCTCAGTTGAGATATGGTACATCCTGATAATTCAGAGTTGTCACGACAGCGGTCTGTTTTCAGCGAAAGGCCTGTACTTTGGGCAAAACTTTCTAGTTTTCTCCCTAACGGACCAATATAATCCAATTCATGGAGGCCCTCGAGCATAAAACCTTCACTGATAGGACTTAACTCTGGAAGAGATTCCTGGTAGGGCGCCATGGCTTAGCCGGTCAAAGCGCCTGTCTCGTAAACAGGAGATCCTGGGTTCGAATCCCAGTGGTGCCTTCTTACGATGTTTGCGGTCCTCGGCCCCCACTTAGTGGCTTTCTTGTCACATTATTGTATCTCTTCATACTGTGACTCATCCTCCCTCAAAACAGATTTTAAAATCCCAGCGGTGCCTTCAGTCTGTAGCCTGCTAAGGGCTTTCTTTGTTTCTGTTTATCAGATGAAATACAACCTCCTTATAATTCATGGTTGTTATGAAAGCTGTCATAACTTCCAGATATTTTTGGAAAACGGACCAATCTGATTTATGAACAACCTTTACCCTAAAGCCTTCACTAATAGGGCTTAATTTCCTGTCAGGACGCCATGTCTTTTGCCTGGCTTTGTTCTCAAGGGTCCCCATGGCCAAAGCACCTGTCTTGTAAGTGGGAGATTACGTGATCAAAATCGCAGTGGTGCCTTTTATCAGTGGTTGTTGTCTTTGGCCTTCATGAAAGGCAGAATGGCGTCAAGGAGATTAAACTTTCTTTTACCTGTCTAAATGAAAAGAAAGCCGTGCAATTTTAGGATGCCCTGGCATTGCTGTCCAAAGACCATGTCTTGTAAACGAATTGTTCGAATCCCAGCGTTTCCTTCCTTTGTCAGTCTCTGCTCTCCCATCTACATGAAAGGCAGGAGGTCCGGGCAGAAAATACGACTGAAATGTTCCCGTTTTCAATAGACCTGAAGCCATGTGACGTTAGGGTGCACAGCATCAGCCGGTCAAAGGGCCTGTCTTGTCAACAGACTGTTGAATTTCAAGCCATGCCTTCCTTTCAACGGCTGTTCTCCGGTTTAATTTGGAGAAAAGAGGTCCACAAGGAGGTTTGACTTTCTTGTACTTGGTTTAATTAAAATATAGCCATGGAGTTTAAGGATGTCCTGGCATAGCTGTTCAGTGATCATGTCTTGTAAACAGATTGTTCAATTCCAAGTGATTCCATCCTTTTAGCAGATGGAGGGTGGCGCCGTGGCTTAGTTGGTTAAAGCGCCTGTCTAGTAAACAGGAGATCCTGGGTTCGAATCCCAGCGGAGCCTTTATCATGTGGCCAACTAAGGTCCGTTTCTTTGGCTGTTTCTCAGTTGAGATATGGTACATCCTGATAATTCAGAGTTGTCACGACAGCGGTCTGTTTTCAGCGAAAGGCCTGTACTTTGGGCAAAACTTTCTAGTTTTCTCCCTAACGGACCAATATAATCCAATTCATGGAGGCCCTCGAGCATAAAACCTTCACTGATAGGACTTAACTCTGGAAGAGATTCCTGGTAGGGCGCCATGGCTTAGCCGGTCAAAGCGCCTGTCTCGTAAACAGGAGATCCTGGGTTCGAATCCCAGTGGTGCCTTCTTACGATGTTTGCGGTCCTCGGCCCCCACTCAGTGGCTTTCTTGTCACATTATTGTATCTCTTCATACTGTGACTCATCCTCCCTCAAAACAGATTTTAAAATCCCAGCGGTGCCTTCAGTCTGTAGCCTGCTAAGGGCTTTCTTTGTTTCTGTTTATCAGATGAAATACAACCTCCTTATAATTCATGGTTGTTATGAAAGCTGTCATAACTTCCAGATATTTTTGGAAAACGGACAAATCTGATTTATGAACAACCTTTACCCTAAAGCCTTCACTAATAGGGCTTAATTTCCTGTCAGGACGCCATGTCTTTTGCCTGGCTTTGTTCTCAAGGGTCCCCATGGCCAAAGCACCTGTCTTGTAAGTGGGAGATTACGTGATCAAAATCGCAGTGGTGCCTGTTATCAGTGGTTGTGGTCTTTGGCCTTCATGAAAGGCAGAATGGCGTCAAGGAGATTAAACTTTCTTTTACCTGTCTAAATGAAAAGAAAGCCGTGCAATTTTAGGATGCCCTGGCATTGCTGTCCAAAGACCATGTCTTGTAAACGAATTGTTCGAATCCCAGCGTTTCCTTCCTTTGTCAGTCTCTGCTCTCCCATCTACATGAAAGGCAGGAGGTCCGGGCAGAAAATACGACTGAAATGTTCCCGTTTTCAATAGACCTGAAGCCATGTGACGTTAGGGTGCACAGCATCAGCCGGTCAAAGGGCCTGTCTTGTCAACAGACTGTTGAATTTCAAGCCATGCCTTCCTTTCAACGGCTGTTCTCCGGTTTAATTTGGAGAAAAGAGGTCCACAAGGAGGTTTGACTTTCTTGTACTTGGTTTAATTAAAATATAGCCATGGAGTTTAAGGATGTCCTGGCATAGCTGTTCAGTGATCATGTCTTGTAAACAGATTGTTCAATTCCAAGTGATTCCATCCTTTTAGTTGCTGTTTCTCCGTTCCACATGAAAGGCAGGAGGTCCAAAAAGAAAATATGACAGTCTTGTTCCTGTTTTCAAAAGATCTGAAGACATGTGACGAAAGGTTGCACACCATTGGCTGGTGAAAGTTCCTGTCCTTTCATCTGGAGATCCTGAATTCGTATCCCAAAAATGCCTTCCATTTGACAATTGTGCTCATTGGCATATGGAAAGAGCAGAAGGTAAAAATAGTAATTGTAACTCTTGGGCTGAAAAATACAAAAGCTAATAATAATTAAAATCTGTCTTCATCCAGAATTGTGTGCAAAACATCAGTGCTTTTGCATGTAGGCTCTGTGGCGCAATGGATAGCGCATTGGACTTCTAGATTATGAGTTGATGTGATTCAAAGGTTGTGGGTTCGAGTCCCACCTGAGTCGCAGGATTTTAGCTCCGAAGACCCTGCTCAATGCATTTCATCTTACATTGTTGTTCCTGTTCAAACTGTGACTCACCCTTCCACAATCGGCAGACGGAAGGTGGCGCCGTAGCTTAGTTGGTTAAAGCGCCTGTCTAGTAAACAGGAGATCCTGGGTTCGAATCCCAGCGGAGCCTTTATCATGTGGCCAACTAAGGTCCGTTTCTTTGGCTGTTTCTCAGTTGAGATATGGTACATCCTGATAATTCAGAGTTGTCACGACAGCGGTCTGTTTTCAGCGAAAGGCCTGTACTTTGGGCAAAACTTTCTAGTTTTCTCCCTAACGGACCAATATAATCCAATTCATGGAGGCCCTCGAGCATAAAACCTTCACTGATAGGACTTAACTCTGGAAGAGATTCCTGGTAGGGCGCCATGGCTTAGCCGGTCAAAGCGCCTGTCTCGTAAACAGGAGATCCTGGGTTCGAATCCCAGTGGTGCCTTTTTACGATGTTTGCGGTCCTCGGCCCCCACTCAGTGGCTTTCTTGTCACATTATTGTATCTCTTCATACTGTGACTCATCCTCCCTCAAAACAGATTTTAAAATCCCAGCGGTGCCTTCAGTCTGTAGCCTGCTAAGGGCTTTCTTTGTTTCTGTTTATCAGATGAAATACAACCTCCTTATAATTCATGGTTGTTATGAAAGCTGTCATAACTTCCAGATATTTTTGGAAAACGGACCAATCTGATTTATGAACAACCTTTACCCTAAAGCCTTCACTAATAGGGCTTAATTTCCTGTCAGGACGCCATGTCTTTTGCCTGGCTTTGTTCTCAAGGGTGTCCATGGCCAAAGCACCTGTCTTGTAAGTGGGAGATTACGTGATCAAAATCGCAGTGGTGCCTGTTATCAGTGGTTGTGGTCTTTGGCCTTCATGAAAGGCAGAATGGCGTCAAGGAGATTAAACTTTCTTTTACCTGTCTAAATGAAAAGAAAGCCGTGCAATTTTAGGATGCCCTGGCATTGCTGTCCAAAGACCATGTCTTGTAAACAAATTGTTCGAATCCCAGCGTTTCCTTCCTTTGTCAGTCTCTGCTCTCCCATCTACATGAAAGGCAGGAGGTCCGGGCAGAAAATACGACTGAAATGTTCCCGTTTTCAATAGACCTGAAGCCATGTGACGTTAGGGTGCACAGCATCAGCCGGTCAAAGGGCCTGTTTTGTCAACAGACTGTTGAATTTCAAGCCATGCCTTCCTTTCAACGGCTGTTCTCCGGTTTAATTTGGAGAAAAGAGGTCCACAAGGAGGTTTGACTTTCTTGTACTTGGTTTAATAAAAATATAGCCATGGAGTTTAAGGATGTCCTGGCATAGCTGTTCAGTGATCATGTCTTGTAAACAGATTGTTCAATTCCAAGTGATTCCATCCTTTTAGTTGCTGTTTCTCCGTTCCACACGAAAGGCAGGAGGTCCAAAAAGAAAATATGACAGTCTTGTTCCTGTTTTCAAAAGATCTGAAGACATGTGACGTAAGGTTGCACACCATTGGCTGGTGAAAGTTCCTGTCCTTTCATCTGGAGATCCTGAATTCGTATCCCAAAAATGCCTTCCATTTGACAATTGTGCTCACTGGCATATGGAAAGAGCAGAAGGTGAAAATAGTAATTGTAACTCTTGGGCTGAAAAATACAAAAGCTAATAATAATTTAAATCTGTCTTCATCCAGAATTGTGTGCAAAACATCAGTGCTTTTGCATGTAGGCTCTGTGGCGCAATGGATAGCGCATTGGACTTCTAGATTATGAGTTGATGTGATTCAAAGGTTGTGGGTTCGAGTCCCACCAGAGTCGCAGGGTTTTAGCTCCGAAGACCCTGCTCAATGCATTTCATCTTACATTGTTGTTCCTGTTCATACTGTGACTCACCCTTCCACAATCGGCAGATGGAGGATGGCGCCGTGGCTTAGTTGGTTAAAGCGCCTGTCTAGTAAACAGGAGATCCTGGGTTCGAATCCCAGCGGAGCCTTTATCATGTGGCCAACTAAGGTCTGTTTCTTTGGCTGTTTCTCAGTTGAGATATGGTACATCCTGATAATTCAGAGTTGTCACGACAGCGGTCTGTTTTCAGCGAAAGGCCTGTACTTTGGGCAAAACTTTCTAGTTTTCTCCCTAACGGACCAATATAATCCAATTCATGGAGGCCCTCGAGCATAAAACCTTCACTGATAGGACTTAACTCTGGAAGAGATTCCCGGTAGGGCGCCATGGCTTAGCCGGTCAAAGCGCCTGTCTTGTAAACAGGAGATCCTGGGTTCGAATCCCAGTGGTGCCTTCTTACCATGTTTGCGGTCCTCGGAACCCACTCAGTGGCTTTCTTGTCACATTGTTGTATCTCTTCATACTGTGACTCATCCTCCCTCAAAACAGATTTTAAAATCCCAGCGGTGCCTTCAGTCTGTAGCCTGCTAAGGGCTTTCTTTGTTTCTGTTTATCAGATGAAATACAACCTCCTTATAATTCATGGTTGTTATGAAAGCTGTCATAACTTCCAGATATTTTTGGAAAACGGACCAATCTGATTTATGAACAACCTTTACCCTAAAGCCTTCACTAATAGGGCTTAATTTCCTGTCAGGACGCCATGTCTTTTGCCTGGCTTTGTTCTCAAGGGTCCCCATGGCCAAAGCACCTGTCTTGTAAGTGGGAGATTACGTGATCAAAATCGCAGTGGTGCCTGTTATCAGTGGTTGTGGTCTTTGGCCTTCATGAAAGGCAGAATGGCGTCAAGGAGATTAAACTTTCTTTTACCTGTCTAAATGAAAAGAAATCCGTGCAATTTTAGGATGCCCTGGCATTGCTGTCCAAAGACCATGTCTTGTAAACGAATTGTTCGAATCCCAGCGTTTCCTTCCTTTGTCAGTCTCTGCTCTCCCATCTACATGAAAGGCAGGAGGTCCGGGCAGAAAATACGACTGAAATGTTCCCGTTTTCAATAGACCTGAAGCCATGTGACGTTAGGGTGCACAGCATCAGCCGGTCAAAGGGCCTGTCTTGTCAACAGACTGTTGAATTTCAAGCCATGCCTTCCTTTCAACGGCTGTTCTCCGGTTTAATTTGGAGAAAAGAGGTCCACAAGGAGGTTTGACTTTCTTGTACTTGGTTTAATTAAAATATAGCCATGGAGTTTAAGGATGTCCTGGCATAGCTGTTCAGTGATCATGTCTTGTAAACAGATTGTTCAATTCCAAGTGATTCCATCCTTTTAGTTGCTGTTTCTCCGTTCCACATGAAAGGCAGGAGGTCCAAAAAGAAAATATGACAGTCTTGTTCCTGTTTTCAAAAGATCTGAAGACATGTGACGTAAGGTTGCACACCATTGGCTGGTGAAAGTTCCTGTCCTTTCATCTGGAGATCCTGAATTCGTATCCCAAAAATGCCTTCCATTTGACAATTGTGCTCATTGGCATATGGAAAGAGCAGAAGGTAAAAATAGTAATTGTAACTCTTGGGCTGAAAAATACAAAAGCTAATAATAATTAAAATCTGTCTTCATCCAGAATTGTGTGCAAAACATCAGTGCTTTTGCATGTAGGCTCTGTGGCGCAATGGATAGCGCATTGGACTTCTAGATTATGAGTTGATGTGATTCAAAGGTTGTGGGTTCGAGTCCCACCAGAGTCGCAGGGTTTTAGCTCCGAAGACCCTGCTCAATGCATTTCATCTTACATTGTTGTTCCTGTTCATACTGTGACTCGGCAGATGGAGGGTGGCGCCGTGGCTTAGTTGGTTAAAGCGCCTGTCTAGTAAACAGGAGATCCTGGGTTCGAATCCCAGCGGAGCCTTTATCATGTGGCCAACTAAGGTCCGTTTCTTTGGCTGTTTCTCAGTTGAGATATGGTACATCCTGATAATTCAGAGTTGTCACGACAGCGGTCTGTTTTCAGCGAAAGGCCTGTACTTTGGGCAAAACTTTCTAGTTTTCTCTCTAACGGACCAATATAATCCAATTCATGGACGCCCTCGAGCATAAAACCTTCACTGATAGGACTTAACTCTGGAAGAGATTCCCGGTAGGGCGCCATGGCTTAGCCGGTCAAAGCGCCTGTCTTGTAAACAGGAGATCCTGGGTTCGAATCCCAGTGGTGCCTTCTTACGAGGTTTGCGGTCCTCGGCCCCACTCAGTAACTTTCTTGTCACATTGTTGTATCTCTTCATGCTGTGACTCATCCTCCCTCAAAACAGATTTTAAAATCCCAGCGGTGCCTTCAGTCTGTAGCCTGCTAAGGGCTTTCTTTGTTTCTGTTTATCAGATGAAATACAACCTCCTTATAATTCATGGTTGTTATGAAAGCTGTCATAACTTCCAGATATTTTTGGAAAACGGACCAATCTGATTTATGAACAACCTTTACCCTAAAGCCTTCACTAATAGGGCTTAATTTCCTGTCAGGACGCCATGTCTTTTGCCTGGCTTTGTTTTCAAGGGTGTCCATGGCCAAAGCACCTGTCTTGTAAGTGGGAGATTACGTGATCAAAATCGCAGTGGTGCCTTTTATCAGTGGTTGTGGTCTTTGGCCTTCATGAAAGGCAGAATGGCGTCAAGGAGATTAAACTTTCTTTTACCTGTCTAAATGAAAAGAAAGCCGTGCAATTTTAGGATGCCCTGGCATTGCTGTCCAAAGACCATGGGCCTCATTTATAAAATGCTGCGTAAAAACCATCCTACATTTGATCTTACGATCATTTATCAAAAATGCGTACGTGTGATTCATAAACCGAACGTACGCGCAAAAAACGCGCGTACCCCTTTCAAATCTATAAATCGCAAATGAACTTGAACTTGTGCGCAGCCGAGCAGTTTCAGATCTCCGCCTTTAAACGATGCCTAATTAATGTCACAGACATATAAAAAGGCACTTCTCAATGTTTAAATCAAATTTCGAGCAGCAAGAATGGCTTATATTTCCAAAAACCTGCAGCAATCAGACAAGCAAAAGTGCGTACGTCTGCTCAGACCCTGACGTGGCGCTAAGCACTTTTCCACGTCAAAGACAGTTTTTATAAATATGGACTTTGCCGTGGATTTTTGCCTACGCACACTTTACGATCAAATTTGTGCGTACGCACGCTTTATAAATGAGGCCCCATGTCTTGTAAACTAATTGTTCGAATCCCAGCGTTTCCTTCCTTTGTCAGTCTCTGCTCTCCCATCTACATGAAAGGCAGGAGGTCCGGGCAGAAAATACGACTGAAATGTTCCCGTTTTCAATAGACCTGAAGCCATGTGACGTTAGGGTGCACAGCATCAGCCGGTCAAAGGGCCTGTCTTGTCAACAGACTGTTGAATTTCAAGCCATGCCTTCCTTTCAACGGCTGTTCTCCGGTTTAATTTGTCGAAAAGAGGTCCACAAGGAGGTTTGACTTTCTTGTACTTGGTTTAATTAAAATAAAGCCATGGAGTTTAAGGATGTCCTGGCATAGCTGTTCAGTGATCATGTCTTGTAAACAGATTGTTCAATTCCAAGTGATTCCATCTTTTTAGTTGCTGTTTCTCCATTCCACATGAAAGGCAGGAGGTCCAAAAAGAAAATATGACAGTCTTGTTCCTGTTTTCAAAAGATCTGAAGACATGTGACGAAAGGTTGCACACCATTGGCTGGTGAAAGTTCCTGTCCTTTCATCTGGAGATCCTGAATTCGTATCCCAAAAATGCCTTCCATTTGACAATTGTGCTCATTGGCATATGGAAAGAGCAGAAGGTAAAAATAGTAATTGTAACTCTTGGGCTGAAAAATACAAAAGCTAATAATAATTTAAATCTGTCTTCATCCAGAATTGTGTGCAAAACATCAGTGCTTTTGCATGTAGGCTCTGTGGAGCAATGGATAGCGCATTGGACTTCTAGATTATGAGTTGACGTGATGCAAAGTTTGTGGGATCGAGTCCCACCAGAGTCGCGGGGTTTTAGCTCCGAAGACCCTGCTCAATGCATTTCATCTTACATTGTTGTTCCTGTTCATACTGTGACTCACCCTTCCACAATCGGCAGATGGAGGGTGGCGCCGTGGCTTAGTTGGTTAAAGCGCCTGTCTAGTAAACAGGAGATCCTGGGTTCGAATCCCAGCGGAGCCTTTATCATGTGGCCAACTAAGGTCTGTTTCTTTGGCTGTTTCTCAGTTGAGATATGGTACATCCTGATAATTCAGAGTTGTCACGACAGTGGTCTGTTTCAGCGAAAGGCCTGTACTTTGGGCAAAACTTTCTAGTTTTCTCCCTAACAGACCAATATAATCCAATTCATGGACGCCCTCGAGCATAAAACCTTCACTGATAGGACTTAACTCTGGAAGAGATTCCCAGTAGGGCGCCATGGCTTAGCCGGTCAAAGCGCCTGTCTTGTAAACAGGAGATCCTGGGTTCGAATTCCAGTGGTGCCTTCTTACCATGTTTGCGGTCCTCGGCCCCCACTCAGTGGCTTTCTTGTCACATTGTTGTATCTCTTCATACTGTGACTCATCCTCCCTCAAAACAGATTTTAAAATCCCAGCGGTGCCTTCAGTCTGTAGCCTGCTAAGGGCTTTGTTTGTTTCTGTTTATCAGATGAAATACAACCTCCTTATAATTCATGGTTGTTATGAAAGCTGTCATAACTTCCAGATATTTTTGGAAAACGGACCAATCTGATTTATGAACAACCTTTACCCTAAAGCCTTCACTAATAGGGCTTAATTTCCTGTCAGGACGCCATGTCTTTTGCCTGGCTTTGTTCTCAAGGGTCCCCATGGCCAAAGCACCTGTCTTGTAAGTGGGAGATTACGTGATCAAAATCGCAGTGGTGCCTGTTATCAGTGGTTGTGGTCTTTGGCCTTCATGAAAGGCAGAATGGCGTCAAGGAGATTAAACTTTCTTTTACCTGTCTAAATGAAAAGAAATCCGTGCAATTTTAGGATGCCCTGGCATTGCTGTCCAAAGACCATGTCTTGTAAACGAATTGTTCGAATCCCAGCGTTTCCTTCCTTTGTCAGTCTCTGCTCTCCCATCTACATGAAAGGCAGGAGGTCCGGGCAGAAAATACGACTGAAATGTTCCCGTTTTCAATAGACCTGAAGCCATGTGACGTTAGGGTGCACAGCATCAGCCGGTCAAAGGGCCTGTCTTGTCAACAGACTGTTGAATTTCAAGCCATGCCTTCCTTTCAACGGCTGTTCTCCGGTTTAATTTGGAGAAAAGAGGTCCACAAGGAGGTTTGACTTTCTTGTACTTGGTTTAATTAAAATATAGCCATGGAGTTTAAGGATGTCCTGGCATAGCTGTTCAGTGATCATGTCTTGTAAACAGATTGTTCAATTCCAAGTGATTCCATCCTTTTAGTTGCTGTTTCTCCGTTCCACATGAAAGGCAGGAGGTCCAAAAAGAAAATATGACAGTCTTGTTCCTGTTTTCAAAAGATCTGAAGACATGTGACGTAAGGTTGCACACCATTGGCCGGTGAAAGTTCCTGTCCTTTCATCTGGAGATCCTGAATTCGTATCCCAAAAATGCCTTCCATTTGACAATTGTGCTCATTGGCATATGGAAAGAGCAGAAGGTAAAAATAGTAATTGTAACTCTTGGGCTGAAAAATACAAAAGCTAATAATAATTAAAATCTGTCTTCATCCAGAATTGTGTGCAAAACATCAGTGCTTTTGCAT
The DNA here is from genome assembly GCF_030506205.2 of Paramisgurnus dabryanus. NCBI lineage: Eukaryota > Metazoa > Chordata > Actinopteri > Cypriniformes > Cobitidae > Paramisgurnus > Paramisgurnus dabryanus. The sequence goes on from NC_133354.1 coordinate 28,757,943, forward strand.
GTAGGCTCTGTGGCGCAATGGATAGCGCATTGGACTTCTAGATTATGAGTTGATGTGATTCAAAGGTTGTGGGTTCGAGTCCCACCAGTGTCGCAGGGTTTTAGCTCCGAAGACCCTGCTCAATGCATTTCATCTTACATTGTTGTTCCTGTTCATACTGTGACTCGGCAGATGGAGGGTGGCGCCGTGGCTTAGTTGGTTAAAGCGCCTGTCTAGTAAACAGGAGATCCTGGGTTCGAATCCCAGCGGAGCCTTTATCATGTGGCCAACTAAGGTCCGTTTCTTTGGCTGTTTCTCAGTTGAGATATGGTACATCCTGATAATTCAGAGTTGTCACGACAGCGGTCTGTTTTCAGCGAAAGGCCTGTACTTTGGGCAAAACTTTCTAGTTTTCTCTCTAACGGACCAATATAATCCAATTCATGGACGCCCTCGAGCATAAAACCTTCACTGATAGGACTTAACTCTGGAAGAGATTCCCGGTAGGGCGCCATGGCTTAGCCGGTCAAAGCGCCTGTCTTGTAAACAGGAGATCCTGGGTTCGAATCCCAGTGGTGCCTTCTTAAGAGGTTTGCGGTCCTCGGCCCCACTCAGTAACTTTATTGTCACATTGTTGTATCTCTTCATGCTGTGACTCATCCTCCCTCAAAACAGATTTTAAAATCCCAGCGGTGCCTTCAGTCTGTAGCCTGCTAAGGGCTTTCTTTGTTTCTGTTTATCAGATGAAATACAACCTCCTTATAATTCATGGTTGTTATGAAAGCTGTCATAACTTCCAGATATTTTTGGAAAACGGACCAATCTGATTTATGAACAACCTTTACCCTAAAGCCTTCACTAATAGGGCTTAATTTCCTGTCAGGACGCCATGTCTTTTGCCTGGCTTTGTTCTCAAGGGTGTCCATGGCCAAAGCACCTGTCTTGTAAGTGCGAGATTACGTGATCAAAATCGCAGTGGTGCCTTTTATCAGTGGTTGTGGTCTTTGGCCTTCATGAAAGGCAGAATGGCGTCAAGGAGATTAAACTTTCTTTTACCTGTCTAAATGAAAAGAAAGCCGTGCAATTTTAGGATGCCCTGGCATTGCTGTCCAAAGACCATGGGCCTCATTTATAAAATGCTGCGTAAAAACCATCCTACATTTGATCTTACGATCATTTATCAAAAATGCGTACGTGTGATTCATAAACCGAACGTACGCGCAAAAAACGCGCGTACCCCTTTCAAATCTATAAATCGCAAATGAACTTGAACTTGTGCGCAGCCGAGCAGTTTCAGATCTCCGCCTTTAAACGATGCCTAATTAATGTCACAGACATATAAAAAGGCACTTCTCAATGTTTAAATCAAATTTCGAGCAGCAAGAATGGCTTATATTTCCAAAAACCTGCAGCAATCAGACAAGCAAAAGTGCGTACGTCTGCTCAGACCCTGACGTGGCGCTAAGCACTTTTCCACGTCAAAGACAGTTTTTATAAATATGGACTTTGCCGTGGATTTTTGCCTACGCACACTTTACGATCAAATTTGTGCGTACGCACGCTTTATAAATGAGGCCCCATGTCTTGTAAACTAATTGTTCGAATCCCAGCGTTTCCTTCCTTTGTCAGTCTCTGCTCTCCCATCTACATGAAAGGCAGGAGGTCCGGGCAGAAAATACGACTGAAATGTTCCCGTTTTCAATAGACCTGAAGCCATGTGACGTTAGGGTGCACAGCATCAGCCGGTCAAAGGGCCTGTCTTGTCAACAGACTGTTGAATTTCAAGCCATGCCTTCCTTTCAACGGCTGTTCTCCGGTTTAATTTGTCGAAAAGAGGTCCACAAGGAGGTTTGACTTTCTTGTACTTGGTTTAATTAAAATAAAGCCATGGAGTTTAAGGATGTCCTGGCATAGCTGTTCAGTGATCATGTCTTGTAAACAGATTGTTCAATTCCAAGTGATTCCATCTTTTTAGTTGCTGTTTCTCCATTCCACATGAAAGGCAGGAGGTCCAAAAAGAAAATATGACAGTCTTGTTCCTGTTTTCAAAAGATCTGAAGACATGTGACGTAAGGTTGCACACCATTGGCTGGTGAAAGTTCCTGTCCTTTCATCTGGAGATCCTGAATTCGTATCCCAAAAATGCCTTCCATTTGACAATTGTGCTCATTGGCATATGGAAAGAGCAGAAGGTAAAAATAGTAATTGTAACTCTTGGGCTGAAAAATACAAAAGCTAATAATAATTTAAATCTGTCTTCATCCAGAATTGTGTGCAAAACATCAGTGCTTTTGCATGTAGGCTCTGTGGAGCAATGGATAGCGCATTGGACTTCTAGATTATGAGTTGACGTGATGCAAAGTTTGTGGGATCGAGTCCCACCAGAGTCGCGGGGTTTTAGCTCCGAAGACCCTGCTCAATGCATTTCATCTTACATTGTTGTTCCTGTTCATACTGTGACTCACCCTTCCACAATCGGCAGATGGAGGGTGGCGCCGTGGCTTAGTTGGTTAAAGCGCCTGTCTAGTAAACAGGAGATCCTGGGTTCGAATCCCAGCGGAGCCTTTATCATGTGGCCAACTAAGGTCTGTTTCTTTGGCTGTTTCTCAGTTGAGATATGGTACATCCTGATAATTCAGAGTTGTCACGACAGTGGTCTGTTTTCAGCGAAAGGCCTGTACTTTGGGCAAAACTTTCTAGTTTTCTCCCTAACAGACCAATATAATCCAATTCATGGACGCCCTCGAGCATAAAACCTTCACTGATAGGACTTAACTCTGGAAGAGATTCCCAGTAGGGCGCCATGGCTTAGCCGGTCAAAGCGCCTGTCTTGTAAACAGGAGATCCTGGGTTCGAATTCCAGTGGTGCCTTCTTACCATGTTTGTTGTCCTCGGCCCCCACTCAGTGGCTTTCTTGTCACATTGTTGTATCTCTTCATACTGTGACTCATCCTCCCTCAAAACAGATTTTAAAATCCCAGCGGTGCCTTCAGTCTGTAGCCTGCTAAGGGCTTTCTTTGTTTCTGTTTATCAGATGAAATACAACCTCCTTATAATTCATGGTTGTTATGAAAGCTGTCATAACTTCCAGATATTTTTGGAAAACGGACCAATCTGATTTATGAACAACCTTTACCCTAAAGCCTTCACTAATAGGGCTTAATTTCCTGTCAGGACGCCATGTCTTTTGCCTGGCTTTGATCTCAAGGGTGTCCATGGCCAAAGCACCTGTCTTGTAAGTGGGAGATTACGTGATCAAAATCGCAGTGGTGCCTTTTATCAGTGGTTGTGGTCTTTGGCCTTCATGAAAGGCAGAATGGCGTCAAGGAGATTAAACTTTCTTTTACCTGTCTAAATGAAAAGAAAGCCGTGCAATTTTAGGATGCCCTGGCATTGCTGTCCAAAGACCATGTCTTGTAAACTAATTGTTCGAATCCCAGCGTTTCCTTCCTTTGTCAGTCTCTGCTCTCCCATCTACATGAAAGGCAGGAGGTCCGGGCAGAAAATACGACTGAAATGTTCCCGTTTTCAATAGACCTGAAGCCATGTGACGTTAGGGTGCACAGCATCAGCCGGTCAAAGGGCCTGTCTTGTCAACAGACTGTTGAATTTCAAGCCATGCCTTCCTTTCAACGGCTGTTCTCCGGTTTAATTTGGAGAAAAGAGGTCCACAAGGAGGTTTGACTTTCTTGTACTTGGTTTAATTAAAATATAGCCATGGAGTTTAAGGATGTCCTGGCATAGCTGTTCAGTGATCATGTCTTGTAAACAGATTGTTCAATTCCAAGTGATTCCATCCTTTTAGTTGCTGTTTCTCCGGCAGGAGGTATAAAAAGAAAATATGACAGTCTTGTTCCTGTTTTCAAAAGATCTGAAGACATGTGACGTAAGGTTGCACACCATTGGCTGGTGAAAGTTCCTGTCCTTTCATCTGGAGATCCTGAATTCGTATCCCAAAAGTGCCTTCCATTTGACAATTGTGCTCATTGGCATATGGAAAGAGCAGAAGGTAAAAATAGTAATTGTACCTCTTGGGCTGAAAAATACAAAAGCTAATAATAATTTAAATCTGTCTTCATCCAGAATTGTGTGCAAAACATCAGTGCTTTTGCATGTAGGCTCTGTGGCGCAATGGATAGCGCATTGGACTTCTAGGTTATGAGTTGATGTGATTCAAAGGTTGTGGGTTCGAGTCCCACCAGAGTCGTGGGGTTTTAGCTCCGAAGACCCTGCTCAATGCATTTCATCTTACATTGTTGTTCCTGTTCATACTGTGACTCACCCTTCCACAATCGGCAGATGGAGGGTGGCGCCGTGGCTTAGTTGGTTAAAGCGCCTGTCTAGTAAACAGGAGATCCTGGGTTCGAATCCCAGCGGAGCCTTTATCATGTGGCCAACTAAGGTCCGTTTCTTTGGCTGTTTCTCAGTTGAGATATGGTACATCCTGATAATTCAGAGTTGTCACGACAGCGGTCTGTTTTCAGCGAAAGGCCTGTACTTTGGGCAAAACTTTCTAGTTTTCTCTCTAACGGACCAATATAATCCAATTCATGGACGCCCTCGAGCATAAAACCTTCACTGATAGGACTTAACTCTGGAAGAGATTCCCGGTAGGGCGCCATGGCTTAGCCGGTCAAAGCGCCTGTCTTGTAAACAGGAGATCCTGGGTTCGAATCCCAGTGGTGCCTTCTTAAGAGGTTTGCGGTCCTCGGCCCCACTCAGTAACTTTATTGTCACATTGTTGTATCTCTTCATGCTGTGACTCATCCTCCCTCAAAACAGATTTTAAAATCCCAGCGGTGCCTTCAGTCTGTAGCCTGCTAAGGGCTTTCTTTGTTTCTGTTTATCAGATGAAATACAACCTCCTTATAATTCATGGTTGTTATGAAAGCTGTCATAACTTCCAGATATTTTTGGAAAACGGACCAATCTGATTTATGAACAACCTTTACCCTAAAGCCTTCACTAATAGGGCTTAATTTCCTGTCAGGACGCCATGTCTTTTGCCTGGCTTTGTTCTCAAGGGTGTCCATGGCCAAAGCACCTGTCTTGTAAGTGGGAGATTACGTGATCAAAATCGCAGTGGTGCCTTTTATCAGTGGTTGTGGTCTTTGGCCTTCATGAAAGGCAGAATGGCGTCAAGGAGATTAAACTTTCTTTTACCTGTCTAAATGAAAAGAAAGCCGTGCAATTTTAGGATGCCCTGGCATTGCTGTCCAAAGACCATGGGCCTCATTTATAAAATGCTGCGTAAAAACCATCCTACATTTGATCTTACGATCATTTATCAAAAATGCGTACGTGTGATTCATAAACCGAACGTACGCGCAAAAAACGCGCGTACCCCTTTCAAATCTATAAATCGCAAATGAACTTGAACTTGTGCGCAGCCGAGCAGTTTCAGATCTCCGCCTTTAAACGATGCCTAATTAATGTCACAGACATATAAAAAGGCACTTCTCAATGTTTAAATCAAATTTCGAGCAGCAAGAATGGCTTATATTTCCAAAAACCTGCAGCAATCAGACAAGCAAAAGTGCGTACGTCTGCTCAGACCCTGACGTGGCGCTAAGCACTTTTCCACGTCAAAGACAGTTTTTATAAATATGGACTTTGCCGTGGATTTTTGCCTACGCACACTTTACGATCAAATTTGTGCGTACGCACGCTTTATAAATGAGGCCCCATGTCTTGTAAACTAATTGTTCGAATCCCAGCGTTTCCTTCCTTTGTCAGTCTCTGCTCTCCCATCTACATGAAAGGCAGGAGGTCCGGGCAGAAAATACGACTGAAATGTTCCCGTTTTCAATAGACCTGAAGCCATGTGACGTTAGGGTGCACAGCATCAGCCGGTCAAAGGGCCTGTCTTGTCAACAGACTGTTGAATTTCAAGCCATGCCTTCCTTTCAACGGCTGTTCTCCGGTTTAATTTGTCGAAAAGAGGTCCACAAGGAGGTTTGACTTTCTTGTACTTGGTTTAATTAAAATAAAGCCATGGAGTTTAAGGATGTCCTGGCATAGCTGTTCAGTGATCATGTCTTGTAAACAGATTGTTCAATTCCAAGTGATTCCATCTTTTTAGTTGCTGTTTCTCCATTCCACATGAAAGGCAGGAGGTCCAAAAAGAAAATATGACAGTCTTGTTCCTGTTTTCAAAAGATCTGAAGACATGTGACGAAAGGTTGCACACCATTGGCTGGTGAAAGTTCCTGTCCTTTCATCTGGAGATCCTGAATTCGTATCCCAAAAATGCCTTCCATTTGACAATTGTGCTCATTGGCATATGGAAAGAGCAGAAGGTAAAAATAGTAATTGTAACTCTTGGGCTGAAAAATACAAAAGCTAATAATAATTTAAATCTGTCTTCATCCAGAATTGTGTGCAAAACATCAGTGCTTTTGCATGTAGGCTCTGTGGAGCAATGGATAGCGCATTGGACTTCTAGATTATGAGTTGACGTGATGCAAAGTTTGTGGGATCGAGTCCCACCAGAGTCGCGGGGTTTTAGCTCCGAAGACCCTGCTCAATGCATTTCATCTTACATTGTTGTTCCTGTTCATACTGTGACTCACCCTTCCACAATCGGCAGATGGAGGGTGGCGCCGTGGCTTAGTTGGTTAAAGCGCCTGTCTAGTAAACAGGAGATCCTGGGTTCGAATCCCAGCGGAGCCTTTATCATGTGGCCAACTAAGGTCTGTTTCTTTGGCTGTTTCTCAGTTGAGATATGGTACATCCTGATAATTCAGAGTTGTCACGACAGTGGTCTGTTTCAGCGAAAGGCCTGTACTTTGGGCAAAACTTTCTAGTTTTCTCCCTAACAGACCAATATAATCCAATTCATGGACGCCCTCGAGCATAAAACCTTCACTGATAGGACTTAACTCTGGAAGAGATTCCCAGTAGGGCGCCATGGCTTAGCCGGTCAAAGCGCCTGTCTTGTAAACAGGAGATCCTGGGTTCGAATTCCAGTGGTGCCTTCTTACCATGTTTGCGGTCCTCGGCCCCCACTCAGTGGCTTTCTTGTCACATTGTTGTATCTCTTCATACTGTGACTCATCCTCCCTCAAAACAGATTTTAAAATCCCAGCGGTGCCTTCAGTCTGTAGCCTGCTAAGGGCTTTGTTTGTTTCTGTTTATCAGATGAAATACAACCTCCTTATAATTCATGGTTGTTATGAAAGCTGTCATAACTTCCAGATATTTTTGGAAAACGGACCAATCTGATTTATGAACAACCTTTACCCTAAAGCCTTCACTAATAGGGCTTAATTTCCTGTCAGGACGCCATGTCTTTTGCCTGGCTTTGTTCTCAAGGGTCCCCATGGCCAAAGCACCTGTCTTGTAAGTGGGAGATTACGTGATCAAAATCGCAGTGGTGCCTGTTATCAGTGGTTGTGGTCTTTGGCCTTCATGAAAGGCAGAATGGCGTCAAGGAGATTAAACTTTCTTTTACCTGTCTAAATGAAAAGAAATCTGTGCAATTTTAGGATGCCCTGGCATTGCTGTCCAAAGACCATGTCTTGTAAACGAATTGTTCGAATCCCAGCGTTTCCTTCCTTTGTCAGTCTCTGCTCTCCCATCTACATGAAAGGCAGGAGGTCCGGGCAGAAAATACGACTGAAATGTTCCCGTTTTCAATAGACCTGAAGCCATGTGACGTTAGGGTGCACAGCATCAGCCGGTCAAAGGGCCTGTCTTGTCAACAGACTGTTGAATTTCAAGCCATGCCTTCCTTTCAACGGCTGTTCTCCGGTTTAATTTGGAGAAAAGAGGTCCACAAGGAGGTTTGACTTTCTTGTACTTGGTTTAATTAAAATATAGCCATGGAGTTTAAGGATGTCCTGGCATAGCTGTTCAGTGATCATGTCTTGTAAACAGATTGTTCAATTCCAAGTGATTCCATCCTTTTAGTTGCTGTTTCTCCGTTCCACATGAAAGGCAGGAGGTCCAAAAAGAAAATATGACAGTCTTGTTCCTGTTTTCAAAAGATCTGAAGACATGTGACGTAAGGTTGCACACCATTGGCCGGTGAAAGTTCCTGTCCTTTCATCTGGAGATCCTGAATTCGTATCCCAAAAATGCCTTCCATTTGACAATTGTGCTCATTGGCATATGGAAAGAGCAGAAGGTAAAAATAGTAATTGTAACTCTTGGGCTGAAAAATACAAAAGCTAATAATAATTAAAATCTGTCTTCATCCAGAATTGTGTGCAAAACATCAGTGCTTTTGCATGTAGGCTCTGTGGCGCAATGGATAGCGCATTGGACTTCTAGATTATGAGTTGATGTGATTCAAAGGTTGTGGGTTCGAGTCCCACCAGTGTCGCAGGGTTTTAGCTCCGAAGACCCTGCTCAATGCATTTCATCTTACATTGTTGTTCCTGTTCATACTGTGACTCGGCAGATGGAGGGTGGCGCCGTGGCTTAGTTGGTTAAAGCGCCTGTCTAGTAAACAGGAGATCCTGGGTTCGAATCCCAGCGGAGCCTTTATCATGTGGCCAACTAAGGTCCGTTTCTTTGGCTGTTTCTCAGTTGAGATATGGTACATCCTGATAATTCAGAGTTGTCACGACAGCGGTCTGTTTTCAGCGAAAGGCCTGTACTTTGGGCAAAACTTTCTAGTTTTCTCTCTAACGGACCAATATAATCCAATTCATGGACGCCCTCGAGCATAAAACCTTCACTGATAGGACTTAACTCTGGAAGAGATTCCCGGTAGGGCGCCATGGCTTAGCCGGTCAAAGCGCCTGTCTTGTAAACAGGAGATCCTGGGTTCGAATCCCAGTGGTGCCTTCTTAAGAGGTTTGCGGTCCTCGGCCCCACTCAGTAACTTTATTGTCACATTGTTGTATCTCTTCATGCTGTGACTCATCCTCCCTCAAAACAGATTTTAAAATCCCAGCGGTGCCTTCAGTCTGTAGCCTGCTAAGGGCTTTCTTTGTTTCTGTTTATCAGATGAAATACAACCTCCTTATAATTCATGGTTGTTATGAAAGCTGTCATAACTTCCAGATATTTTTGGAAAACGGACCAATCTGATTTATGAACAACCTTTACCCTAAAGCCTTCACTAATAGGGCTTAATTTCCTGTCAGGACGCCATGTCTTTTGCCTGGCTTTGTTCTCAAGGGTGTCCATGGCCAAAGCACCTGTCTTGTAAGTGGGAGATTACGTGATCAAAATCGCAGTGGTGCCTTTTATCAGTGGTTGTGGTCTTTGGCCTTCATGAAAGGCAGAATGGCGTCAAGGAGATTAAACTTTCTTTTACCTGTCTAAATGAAAAGAAAGCCGTGCAATTTTAGGATGCCCTGGCATTGCTGTCCAAAGACCATGGGCCTCATTTATAAAATGCTGCGTAAAAACCATCCTACATTTGATCTTACGATCATTTATCAAAAATGCGTACGTGTGATTCATAAACCGAACGTACGCGCAAAAAACGCGCGTACCCCTTTCAAATCTATAAATCGCAAATGAACTTGAACTTGTGCGCAGCCGAGCAGTTTCAGATCTCCGCCTTTAAACGATGCCTAATTAATGTCACAGACATATAAAAAGGCACTTCTCAATGTTTAAATCAAATTTCGAGCAGCAAGAATGGCTTATATTTCCAAAAACCTGCAGCAATCAGACAAGCAAAAGTGCGTACGTCTGCTCAGACCCTGACGTGGCGCTAAGCACTTTTCCACGTCAAAGACAGTTTTTATAAATATGGACTTTGCCGTGGATTTTTGCCTACGCACACTTTACGATCAAATTTGTGCGTACGCACGCTTTATAAATGAGGCCCCATGTCTTGTAAACTAATTGTTCGAATCCCAGCGTTTCCTTCCTTTGTCAGTCTCTGCTCTCCCATCTACATGAAAGGCAGGAGGTCCGGGCAGAAAATACGACTGAAATGTTCCCGTTTTCAATAGACCTGAAGCCATGTGACGTTAGGGTGCACAGCATCAGCCGGTCAAAGGGCCTGTCTTGTCAACAGACTGTTGAATTTCAAGCCATGCCTTCCTTTCAACGGCTGTTCTCCGGTTTAATTTGTCGAAAAGAGGTCCACAAGGAGGTTTGACTTTCTTGTACTTGGTTTAATTAAAATAAAGCCATGGAGTTTAAGGATGTCCTGGCATAGCTGTTCAGTGATCATGTCTTGTAAACAGATTGTTCAATTCCAAGTGATTCCATCTTTTTAGTTGCTGTTTCTCCATTCCACATGAAAGGCAGGAGGTCCAAAAAGAAAATATGACAGTCTTGTTCCTGTTTTCAAAAGATCTGAAGACATGTGACGTAAGGTTGCACACCATTGGCTGGTGAAAGTTCCTGTCCTTTCATCTGGAGATCCTGAATTCGTATCCCAAAAATGCCTTCCATTTGACAATTGTGCTCATTGGCATATGGAAAGAGCAGAAGGTAAAAATAGTAATTGTAACTCTTGGGCTGAAAAATACAAAAGCTAATAATAATTTAAATCTGTCTTCATCCAGAATTGTGTGCAAAACATCAGTGCTTTTGCATGTAGGCTCTGTGGAGCAATGGATAGCGCATTGGACTTCTAGATTATGAGTTGACGTGATGCAAAGTTTGTGGGATCGAGTCCCACCAGAGTCGCGGGGTTTTAGCTCCGAAGACCCTGCTCAATACATTTCATCTTACATTGTTGTTCCTGTTCATACTGTGACTCACCCTTCCACAATCGGCAGATGGAGGGTGGCGCCGTGGCTTAGTTGGTTAAAGCGCCTGTCTAGTAAACAGGAGATCCTGGGTTCGAATCCCAGCGGAGCCTTTATCATGTGGCCAACTAAGGTCTGTTTCTTTGGCTGTTTCTCAGTTGAGATATGGTACATCCTGATAATTCAGAGTTGTCACGACAGTGGTCTGTTTTCAGCGAAAGGCCTGTACTTTGGGCAAAACTTTCTAGTTTTCTCCCTAACAGACCAATATAATCCAATTCATGGACGCCCTCGAGCATAAAACCTTCACTGATAGGACTTAACTCTGGAAGAGATTCCCAGTAGGGCGCCATGGCTTAGCCGGTCAAAGCGCCTGTCTTGTAAACAGGAGATCCTGGGTTCGAATTCCAGTGGTGCCTTCTTACCATGTTTGTTGTCCTCGGCCCCCACTCAGTGGCTTTCTTGTCACATTGTTGTATCTCTTCATACTGTGACTCATCCTCCCTCAAAACAGATTTTAAAATCCCAGCGGTGCCTTCAGTCTGTAGCCTGCTAAGGGCTTTCTTTGTTTCTGTTTATCAGATGAAATACAACCTCCTTATAATTCATGGTTGTTATGAAAGCTGTCATAACTTCCAGATATTTTTGGAAAACGGACCAATCTGATTTATGAACAACCTTTACCCTAAAGCCTTCACTAATAGGGCTTAATTTCCTGTCAGGACGCCATGTCTTTTGCCTGGCTTTGATCTCAAGGGTGTCCATGGCCAAAGCACCTGTCTTGTAAGTGGGAGATTACGTGATCAAAATCGCAGTGGTGCCTTTTATCAGTGGTTGTGGTCTTTGGCCTTCATGAAAGGCAGAATGGCGTCAAGGAGATTAAACTTTCTTTTACCTGTCTAAATGAAAAGAAAGCCGTGCAATTTTAGGATGCCCTGGCATTGCTGTCCAAAGACCATGTCTTGTAAACTAATTGTTCGAATCCCAGCGTTTCCTTCCTTTGTCAGTCTCTGCTCTCCCATCTACATGAAAGGCAGGAGGTCCGGGCAGAAAATACGACTGAAATGTTCCCGTTTTCAATAGACCTGAAGCCATGTGACGTTAGGGTGCACAGCATCAGCCGGTCAAAGGGCCTGTCTTGTCAACAGACTGTTGAATTTCAAGCCATGCCTTCCTTTCAACGGCTGTTCTCCGGTTTAATTTGGAGAAAAGAGGTCCACAAGGAGGTTTGACTTTCTTGTACTTGGTTTAATTAAAATATAGCCATGGAGTTTAAGGATGTCCTGGCATAGCTGTTCAGTGATCATGTCTTGTAAACAGATTGTTCAATTCCAAGTGATTCCATCCTTTTAGTTGCTGTTTCTCCGTTCCACATGAAAGGCAGGAGGTATAAAAAGAAAATATGACAGTCTTGTTCCTGTTTTCAAAAGATCTGAAGACATGTGACGTAAGGTTGCACACCATTGGCTGGTGAAAGTTCCTGTCCTTTCATCTGGAGATCCTGAATTCGTATCCCAAAAATGCCTTCCATTTGACAATTGTGCTCATTGGCATATGGAAAGAGCAGAAGGTAAAAATAGTAATTGTAACTCTTGGGCTGAAAAATACAAAAGCTAATAATAATTTAAATCTGTCTTCATCCAGAATTGTGTGCAAAACATCAGTGCTTTTGCATGTAGGCTCTGTGGCGCAATGGATAGCGCATTGGACTTCTAGATTATGAGTTGATGTGATTCAAAGGTTGTGGGTTCGAGTCCCACCAGAGTCGCAGGGTTTTAGCTCCGAAGACCCTGCTCAATGCATTTCATCTTACATTGTTGTTCCTGTTCATACTGTGACTCACCCTTCCACAATCGGCAGCTGGAGGGTGGCGCCGTGGCTTAGTTGGTTAAAGCGCCTGTCTAGTAAACAGGAGATCCTGGGTTCGAATCCCAGCGGAGCCTTTATCATGTGGCCAACTAAGGTCTGTTTCTTTGGCTGTTTCTCAGTTGAGATATGGTACATCCTGATAATTCAGAGTTGTCACGACAGCGGTCTGTTTTCAGCGAAAGGCCTGTACTTTGGGCAAAACTTTCTAGTTTTCTCCCTAACGGACCAATATAATCCAATTCATGGACGCCCTCGAGCATAAAACCTTCACTGATAGGACTTAACTCTGGAAGAGATTCCCGGTAGGGCGCCATGGCTTAGCCGGTCAAAGCGCCTGTCTTGTAAACAGGAGATCCTGGGTTCGAATCCCAGTGGTGCCTTCTTACCATGTTTGCGGTCCTCGGCCCCCACTCAGTGGCTTTCTTGTCACATTGTTGTATCTCTTCATACTGTGACTCATCCTCCCTCAAAACAGATTTTAAAATCCCAGCGGTGCCTTCAGTCTGTAGCCTGCTAAGGGCTTTCTTTGTTTCTGTTTATCAGATGAAATACAACCTCCTTATAATTCATGGTTGTTATGAAAGCTGTCATAACTTCCAGATATTTTTGGAAAACGGACCAATCTGATTTATGAACAACCTTTACCCTAAAGCCTTCACTTATAGGACTTAATTTCCTGTCAGGACGCCATGTCTTTTGCCTGGCTTTGTTCTCAAGGGTGTCCATGGCCAAAGCACCTGTCTTGTAAGTGGGAGATTACGTGATCAAAATCGCAGTGGTGCCTTTTATCAGTGGTTGTGGTCTTTGGCCTTCATGAAAGGCAGAATGGCGTCAAGGAGATTAAACTTTCTTTTACCTGTCTAAATGAAAAGAAAGCCGTGCAATTTTAGGATGCCCTGGCATTGCTGTTCTAAAGACGATGTCTTGTAAACGAATTGTTCGAATCCCAGCGTTTCCTTCCTTTGTCAGTCCCTGCTTTCCCATCTACATGAAAGGCAGGAGGTCCGGGCAGAAAATACGACTGAAATGTTCCCGTTTTCAATAGACCTGAAGCCATGTGACGTTAGGGTGCACAGCATCAGCTGGTCAAAGGGCCTGTCTTGTCAACAGACTGTTGAATTTCAAGCCATGCCTTCCTTTCAACGGCTGTTCTCCGGTTTAATTTGGAGAAAAGAGGTCCACAAGGAGGTTTGACTTTCTTGTACTTGGTTTAATTAAAATATAGCCATGGAGTTTAAGGATGTCCTGGCATAGCTGTTCAGTGATCATGTCTTGTAAACAGATTGTTCAATTCCAAGTGATTCCATCCTTTTAGTTGCTGTTTCTCCGTTCCACATGAAAGGCAGGAGGTCCAAAAAGAAAATATGACAGTCTTGTTCCTGTTTTCAAAAGATCTGAAGACATGTGACGTAAGGTTGCACACCATTGGCTGGTGAAAGTTCCTGTCCTTTCATCTGGAGATCCTGAATTCGTATCCCAAAAATGCCTTCCATTTGACAATTGTGCTCACTGGCATATGGAAAGAGCAGAAGGTGAAAATAGTAATTGTATCTCTTGGGCTGAAAAATACAAAAGCTAATAATAATTTAAATCTGTCTTCATCCAGAATTGTGTGCAAAACATCAGTGCTTTTGCATGTAGGCTCTGTGGCGCAATGGATAGCGCATTGGACTTCTAGATTATGAGTTGATGTGATTCAAAGGTTGTGGGTTCGAGTCCCACCAGAGTCGCAGGGTTTTAGCTCCGAAGACCCTGCTCAATGCATTTCTTCTTACATTGTTGTTCCTGTTCATACTGTGACTCACCCTTCCACAATCGGCAGCTGGAGGGTGGCGCCGTGGCTTAGTTGGTTAAAGCGCCTGTCTAGTAAACAGGAGATCCTGGGTTCGAATCCCAGCGGAGCCTTTATCATGTGGCCAACTAAGGTCTGTTTCTTTGGCTGTTTCTCAGTTGAGATATGGTACATCCTGATAATTCAGAGTTGTCACGACAGCGGTCTGTTTTCAGCGAAAGGCCTGTACTTTGGGCAAAACTTTCTAGTTTTCTCCCTAACGGACCAATATAATCCAATTCATGGACGCCCTCGAGCATAAAACCTTCACTGATAGGACTTAACTCTGGAAGAGATTCCCG
>NC_133354.1:28777587-28807587 GCF_030506205.2 Paramisgurnus dabryanus
CAGCGGTCTGTTTTCAGCGAAAGGCCTGTACTTTGGGCAAAACTTTCTAGTTTTCTCCCTAACGGACCAATATAATCCAATTCATGGACGCCCTCGAGCATAAAACCTTCACTGATAGGACTTAACTCTGGAAGAGATTCCCGGTAGGGCGCCATGGCTTAGCCGGTCAAAGCGCCTGTCTTGTAAACAGGAGATCCTGGGTTTAATCCCAGTGGTGCCTTCTTACCATGTTTGCGGTCCTCGGCCCCCACTCAGTGGCTTTCTTGTCACATTGTTGTATCTCTTCATACTGTGACTCATCCTCCCTCAAAACAGATTTTAAAATCCCAGCGGTGCCTTCAGTCTGTAGCCTGCTAAGGGCTTTCTTTGTTTCTGTTTATCAGATGAAATACAACCTCCTTATAATTCATGGTTGTTATGAAAGCTGTCATAACTTCCAGATATTTTTGGAAAACGGACCAATCTGATTTATGAACAACCTTTACCCTAAAGCCTTCACTAATAGGGCTTAATTTCCTGTCAGGACGCCATGTCTTTTGCCTGGCTTTGTTCTCAAGGGTGTCCATGGCCAAAGCACCTGTCTTGTAAGTGGGAGATTACGTGATCAAAATCGCAGTGGTGCCTTTTATCAGTGGTTGTGGTCTTTGGCCTTCATGAAAGGCAGAATGGCGTCAAGGAGATTAAACTTTCTTTTACCTGTCTAAATGAAAAGAAAGCCGTGCAATTTTAGGATGCCCTGGCATTGCTGTCCAAAGACCATGTCTTGTAAACGAATTGTTCGAATCCCAGCGTTTCCTTCCTTTGTCAGTCCCTGCTTTCCCATCTACATGAAAGGCAGGAGGTCCGGGCAGAAAATACGACTGAAATGTTCCCGTTTTCAATAGACCTGAAGCCATGTGACGTTAGGGTGCACAGCATCAGCCGGTCAAAGGGCCTGTCTTGTCAACAGACTGTTGAATTTCAAGCCATGCCTTCCTTTCAACGGCTGTTCTCCGGTTTAATTTGGAGAAAAGAGGTCCACAAGGAGGTTTGACTTTCTTGTACTTGGTTTAATTAAAATATAGCCATGGAGTTTAAGGATGTCCTGGCATAGCTGTTCAGTGATCATGTCTTGTAAACAGATTGTTCAATTCCAAGTGATTCCATCCTTTTAGTTGCTGTTTCTCCGTTCCACACGAAAGGCAGGAGGTCCAAAAAGAAAATATGACAGTCTTGTTCCTGTTTTCAAAAGATCTCAAGACATGTGACGTAAGGTTGCACACCATTGGCTGGTGAAAGTTCCTGTCCTTTCATCTGGAGATCCTGAATTCGTATCCCAAAAATGCCTTCCATTTGACAATTGTGCTCATTGGCATATGGAAAGAGCAGAAGGTAAAAATAGTAATTGTAACTCTTGGGCTGAAAAATACAAAAGCTAATAATAATTTAAATCTGTCTTCATCCAGAATTGTGTGCAAAACATCAGTGCTTTTGCATGTAGGCTCTGTGGCGCAATGGATAGCGCATTGGACTTCTAGATTATGAGTTGATGTGATTCAAAGGTTGTGGGTTCGAGTCCCACCAGAGTCGCAGGGTTTTAGCTCCGAAGACCCTGCTCAATGCATTTCATCTTACATTGTTGTTCCTGTTCATACTGTGACTCACCCTTCCACAATCGGCAGGTGGAGGGTGGCGCCGTGGCTTAGTTGGTTAAAGCACCTGTCTAGTAAACAGGAGATCCTGGGTTCGAATCCCAGCGGAGCCTTTATCATGTGGCCAACTAAAGTCCGTTTCTTTGGCTGTTTCTCAGTTGAGATATGGTACATCCTGATAATTCAGAGTTGTCACGACAGCGGTCTGTTTTCAGCGAAAGGCCTGTACTTTGGGCAAAACTTTCTAGTTTTCTCCCTAACGGACCAATATAGTCCAATTCATGGACGCCCTCGAGCATAAAACCTTCACTGATAGCTCAACTCTGGAAGAGATTCCTGGTAGGGTGCCATGGCTTAGCCGGTCAAAGCGCCTGTCTTGTAAACAGGAGATCCTGGGTTCGAATCCCAGTGGTGCCTTCTTACCATGTTTGCGGTCCTCGGCCCCCACTCAGTGGCTTTCTTGTCACATTGTTGTATCTCTTCATACTGTGACTCATCCTCCCTCAAAACAGATTTTAAAATCCCAGCGGTGCCTTCAGTCTGTAGCCTGCTAAGGGCTTTCTTTGTTTCTGTTTATCAGATGAAATACAACCTCCTTATAATTCATGGTTGTTATGAAAGCTGTCATAACTTCCAGATATTTTTGGAAAACGGACCAATCTGATTTATGAACAACCTTTACCCTAAAGCCTTCACTAATAGGGCTTAATTTCCTGTCAGGACGCCATGTCTTTTGCCTGGCTTTGATCTCAAGGGTGTCCATGGCCAAAGCACCTGTCTTGTAAGTGGGAGATTACGTGATCAAAATCGCAGTGGTGCCTTTTATCAGTGGTTGTGGTCTTTGGCCTTCATGAAAGGCAGAATGGCGTCAAGGAGATTAAACTTTCTTTTACCTGTCTAAATGAAAAGAAAGCCGTGCAATTTTAGGATGCCCTGGCATTGCTGTCCAAAGACCATGTCTTGTAAACTAATTGTTCGAATCCCAGCGTTTCCTTCCTTTGTCAGTCTCTGCTCTCCCATCTACATGAAAGGCAGGAGGTCCGGGCAGAAAATACGACTGAAATGTTCCCGTTTTCAATAGACCTGAAGCCATGTGACGTTAGGGTGCACAGCATCAGCCGGTCAAAGGGCCTGTCTTGTCAACAGACTGTTGAATTTCAAGCCATGCCTTCCTTTCAACGGCTGTTCTCCGGTTTAATTTGGAGAAAAAAGGTCCACAAGGAGGTTTGACTTTCTTGTACTTGGTTTAATTAAAATATTGCCATGGAGTTTAAGGATGTCCTGGCATAGCTGTTCAGTGATCATGTCTTGTAAACAGATTGTTCAATTCCAAGTGATTCCATCCTTTTAGTTGCTGTTTCTCCGTTCCACATGAAAGGCAGGAGGTATAAAAAGAAAATATGACAGTCTTGTTCCTGTTTTCAAAAGATCTGAAGACATGTGACGTAAGGTTGCACACCATTGGCTGGTGAAAGTTCCTGTCCTTTCATCTGGAGATCCTGAATTCGTATCCCAAAAATGCCTTCCATTTGACAATTGTGCTCATTGGCATATGGAAAGAGCAGAAGGTAAAAATAGTAATTGTAACTCTTGGGCTGAAAAATACAAAAGCTAATAATAATTTAAATCTGTCTTCATCCAGAATTGTGTGCAAAACATCAGTGCTTTTGCATGTAGGCTCTGTGGCGCAATGGATAGCGCATTGGACTTCTAGATTATGAGTTGATGTGATTCAAAGGTTGTGGGTTCGAGTCCCACCAGAGTCGTAGGGTTTTAGCTCCGAAGACCCTGCTCAATGCATTTCATCTTACATTGTTGTTCCTGTTCATACTGTGACTCACCCTTCCACAATCGGCAGATGGAGGGTGGCGCCGTGGCTTAGTTGGTTAAAGCGCCTGTCTAGTAAACAGGAGATCCTGGGTTCGAATCCCAGCGGAGCCTTTATCATGTGGCCAACTAAGGTCTGTTTCTTTGGCTGTTTCTCAGTTGAGATATGGTACATCCTGATAATTCAGAGTTGTCACGACAGCGGTCTGTTTTCAGCGAAAGGCCTGTACTTTGGGCAAAACTTTCTAGTTTTCTCCCTAACGGACCAATATAATCCAATTCATGGACGCCCTCGAGCATAAAACCTTCACTGATAGGACTTAACTCTGGAAGAGATTCCCGGTAGGGCGCCATGGCTTAGCCGGTCAAAGCGCCTGTCTTGTAAACAGGAGATCCTGGGTTCGAATCCCAGTGGTGCCTTCTTACCATGTTTGCGGTCCTCGGCCCCCACTCAGTGGCTTTCTTGTCACATTGTTGTATCTCTTCATACTGTGACTCATCCTCCCTCAAAACAGATTTTAAAATCCCAGCGGTGCCTTCAGTCTGTAGCCTGCTAAGGGCTTTCTTTGTTTCTGTTTATCAGATGAAATACAACCTCCTTATAATTCATGGTTGTTATGAAAGCTGTCATAACTTCCAGATATTTTTGGAAAACGGACCAATCTGATTTATGAACAACCTTTACCCTAAAGCCTTCACTAATAGGGCTTAATTTCCTGTCAGGACGCCATGTCTTTTGCCTGGCTTTGTTCTCAAGGGTGTCCATGGCCAAAGCACCTGTCTTGTAAGTGGGAGATTACGTGATCAAAATCGCAGTGGTGCCTTTTATCAGTGGTTGTGGTCTTTGGCCTTCATGAAAGGCAGAATGGCGTCAAGGAGATTAAACTTTCTTTTACCTGTCTAAATGAAAAGAAAGCCGTGCAATTTTAGGATGCCCTGGCATTGCTGTCCAAAGACCATGTCTTGTAAACAGATTGTTCAATTCCAAGTGATTCCATCCTTTTAGTTGCTGTTTCTCCGTTCCACACGAAAGGCAGGAGGTCCAAAAAGAAAATATGACAGTCTTGTTCCTGTTTTCAAAAGATCTGAAGACATGTGACGTAAGGTTGCACACCATTGGCTGGTGAAAGTTCCTGTCCTTTCATCTGGAGATCCTGAATTCGTATCCCAAAAATGCCTTCCATTTGACAATTGTGCTCATTGGCATATGGAAAGAGCAGAAGGTAAAAATAGTAATTGTAACTCTTGGGCTGAAAAATACAAAAGCTAATAATAATTTAAATCTGTCTTCATCCAGAATTGTGTGCAAAACATCAGTGCTTTTGTATGTAGGCTCTGTGGCGCAATGGATAGCGCATTGGACTTCTAGATTATGAGTTGATGTGATTCAAAGGTTGTGGGTTTGAGTCCCACCAGAGTCGCAGGGTTTTAGCTCCGAAGACCCTGCTCAATGCATTTCATCTTACATTGTTGTTCCTGTTCATACTGTGACTCACCCTTCCACAATCAGCAGCTGGAGGGTGGCGCCGTGGCTTAGTTGGTTAAAGTGCCTGTCTAGTAAACAGGAGATCCTGGGTTCGAATCCCAGCGGAGCCTTTATCATGTGGCCAACTAAGGTCTGTTTCTTTGGCTGTTTCTCAGTTGAGATATGGTACATCCTGATAATTCAGAGTTGTCACGACAGCGGTCTGTTTTCAGCGAAAGGCCTGTACTTTGGGCAAAACTTTCTAGTTTTCTCCCTAACGGACCAATATAATCCAATTCATGGACGCCCTCGAGCATAAAACCTTCACCGATAGGACTTAACTCTGGAAGAAATTCCCGGTAGGGCGCCATGGCTTAGCCGGTCAAATCGCCTGCCTTGTAAACAGGAGATCCTGGGTTCGAATCCCAGTGGTGCCTTCTTACGATGTTTGCGGTCCTCGGCCCCCACTCAGTGGCTTTCTTGTCACATTGTTGTATCTCTTCATACTGTGACTCATCCTCCCTCAAAACAGATTTTAAAATCCCAGCGGTGCCTTCAGTCTGTAGCCTGCTAAGGGCTTTGTTTGTTTCTGTTTATCAGATGAAATTCAACCTCCCTATAATTCATGGTTGTTATGAAAGCTGTCATAACTTTCAGATATTTTTGGAAAACGGACCAATCTGATTTATGAACAACCTTTACCCTAAAGCCTTCACTTATAGGACTTAATTTCCTGTCAGGACGCCATGTCTTTTGCCTGGCTTTGTTCTCAAGGGTGTCCATGGCCAAAGCACCTGTCTTGTAAGTGGGAGATTACGTGATCAAAATCGCAGTGGTGCCTTTTATCAGTGGTTGTGGTCTTTGGCCTTCATGAAAGGCAGAATGGCGTCAAGGAGATTAAACTTTCTTTTACCTGTCTAAATGAAAAGAAAGCCGTGCAATTTTAGGATGCCCTGGCATTGCTGTTCTAAAGACGATGTCTTGTAAACGAATTGTTCGAATCCCAGCGTTTCCTTCCTTTGTCAGTCCCTGCTTTCCCATCTACATGAAAGGCAGGAGGTCCGGGCAGAAAATACGACTGAAATGTTCCCGTTTTCAATAGACCTGAAGCCATGTGACGTTAGGGTGCACAGCATCAGCCGGTCAAAGGGCCTGTCTTGTCAACAGACTGTTGAATTTCAAGCCATGCCTTCCTTTCAACGGCTGTTCTCCGGTTTAATTTGGAGAAAAGAGGTCCACAAGGAGGTTTGACTTTCTTGTACTTGGTTTAATTAAAATATAGCCATGGAGTTTAAGGATGTCCTGGCATAGCTGTTCAGTGATCATGTCTTGTAAACAGATTGTTCAATTCCAAGTGATTCCATCCTTTTAGTTGCTGTTTCTCCGTTCCACATGAAAGGCAGGAGGTCCAAAAAGAAAATATGACAGTCTTGTTCCTGTTTTCAAAAGATCTGAAGACATGTGACGTAAGGTTGCACACCATTGGCTGGTGAAAGTTCCTGTCCTTTCATCTGGAGATCCTGAATTCGTATCCCAAAAATGCCTTCCATTTGACAATTGTGCTCACTGGCATATGGAAAGAGCAGAAGGTGAAAATAGTAATTGTATCTCTTGGGCTGAAAAATACAAAAGCTAATAATAATTTAAATCTGTCTTCATCCAGAATTGTGTGCAAAACATCAGTGCTTTTGCATGTAGGCTCTGTGGCGCAATGGATAGCGCATTGGACTTCTAGATTATGAGTTGATGTGATTCAAAGGTTGTGGGTTCGAGTCCCACCAGAGTCGCAGGGTTTTAGCTCCGAAGACCCTGCTCAATGCATTTCATCTTACATTGTTGTTCCTGTTCATACTGTGACTGACCCTTCCACAATCGGCAGCTGGAGGGTGGCGCCGTGGCTTAGTTGGTTAAAGCGCCTGTCTAGTAAACAGGAGATCCTGGGTTCGAATCCCAGCGGAGCCTTTATCATGTGGCCAACTAAGGTCTGTTTCTTTGGCTGTTTCTCAGTTGAGATATGGTACATCCTGATAATTCAGAGTTGTCACGACAGCGGTCTGTTTTCAGCGAAAGGCCTGTACTTTGGGCAAAACTTTCTAGTTTTCTCCCTAACGGACCAATATAATCCAATTCATGGACGCCCTCGAGCATAAAACCTTCACTGATAGGACTTAACTCTGGAAGAGATTCCCGGTAGGGCGCCATGGCTTAGCCGGTCAAAGCGCCTGTCTTGTAAACAGGAGATCCTGGGTTTAATCCCAGTGGTGCCTTCTTACCATGTTTGCGGTCCTCGGCCCCCACTCAGTGGCTTTCTTGTCACATTGTTGTATCTCTTCATACTGTGACTCATCCTCCCTCAAAACAGATTTTAAAATCCCAGCGGTGCCTTCAGTCTGTAGCCTGCTAAGGGCTTTCTTTGTTTCTGTTTATCAGATGAAATACAACCTCCTTATAATTCATGGTTGTTATGAAAGCTGTCATAACTTCCAGATATTTTTGGAAAACGGACCAATCTGATTTATGAACAACCTTTACCCTAAAGCCTTCACTAATAGGGCTTAATTTCCTGTCAGGACGCCATGTCTTTTGCCTGGCTTTGTTCTCAAGGGTGTCCATGGCCAAAGCACCTGTCTTGTAAGTGGGAGATTACGTGATCAAAATCGCAGTGGTGCCTTTTATCAGTGGTTGTGGTCTTTGGCCTTCATGAAAGGCAGAATGGCGTCAAGGAGATTAAACTTTCTTTTACCTGTCTAAATGAAAAGAAAGCCGTGCAATTTTAGGATGCCCTGGCATTGCTGTCCAAAGACCATGTCTTGTAAACGAATTGTTCGAATCCCAGCGTTTCCTTCCTTTGTCAGTCCCTGCTTTCCCATCTACATGAAAGGCAGGAGGTCCGGGCAGAAAATACGACTGAAATGTTCCCGTTTTCAATAGACCTGAAGCCATGTGACGTTAGGGTGCACAGCATCAGCCGGTCAAAGGGCCTGTCTTGTCAACAGACTGTTGAATTTCAAGCCATGCCTTCCTTTCAACGGCTGTTCTCCGGTTTAATTTGGAGAAAAGAGGTCCACAAGGAGGTTTGACTTTCTTGTACTTGGTTTAATTAAAATATAGCCATGGAGTTTAAGGATGTCCTGGCATAGCTGTTCAGTGATCATGTCTTGTAAACAGATTGTTCAATTCCAAGTGATTCCATCCTTTTAGTTGCTGTTTCTCCGTTCCACACGAAAGGCAGGAGGTCCAAAAAGAAAATATGACAGTCTTGTTCCTGTTTTCAAAAGATCTCAAGACATGTGACGTAAGGTTGCACACCATTGGCTGGTGAAAGTTCCTGTCCTTTCATCTGGAGATCCTGAATTCGTATCCCAAAAATGCCTTCCATTTGACAATTGTGCTCATTGGCATATGGAAAGAGCAGAAGGTAAAAATAGTAATTGTAACTCTTGGGCTGAAAAATACAAAAGCTAATAATAATTTAAATCTGTCTTCATCCAGAATTGTGTGCAAAACATCAGTGCTTTTGCATGTAGGCTCTGTGGCGCAATGGATAGCGCATTGGACTTCTAGATTATGAGTTGATGTGATTCAAAGGTTGTGGGTTCGAGTCCCACCAGAGTCGCAGGGTTTTAGCTCCGAAGACCCTGCTCAATGCATTTCATCTTACATTGTTGTTCCTGTTCATACTGTGACTCACCCTTCCACAATCGGCAGGTGGAGGGTGGCGCCGTGGCTTAGTTGGTTAAAGCACCTGTCTAGTAAACAGGAGATCCTGGGTTCGAATCCCAGCGGAGCCTTTATCATGTGGCCAACTAAAGTCCGTTTCTTTGGCTGTTTCTCAGTTGAGATATGGTACATCCTAATAATTCAGAGTTGTCACGACAGGGGTCTGTTTTCAGCGAAAGGCCTGTACTTTGGGCAAAACTTTCTAGTTTTCTCCCTAACGGACCAATATAGTCCAATTCATGGACGCCCTCGAGCATAAAACCTTCACTGATAGCTCAACTCTGGAAGAGATTCCTGGTAGGGCGCCATGGCTTAGCCGGTCAAAGCGCCTGTCTTGTAAACAGGAGATCCTGGGTTCGAATCCCAGTGGTGCCTTCTTACCATGTTTGCGGTCCTCGGCCCCCACTCAGTGGCTTTCTTGTCACATTGTTGTATCTCTTCATACTGTGACTCATCCTCCCTCAAAACAGATTTTAAAATCCCAGCGGTGCCTTCAGTCTGTAGCCTGCTAAGGGCTTTCTTTGTTTCTGTTTATCAGATGAAATACAACCTCCTTATAATTCATGGTTGTTATGAAAGCTGTCATAACTTCCAGATATTTTTGGAAAACGGACCAATCTGATTTATGAACAACCTTTACCCTAAAGCCTTCACTAATAGGGCTTAATTTCCTGTCAGGACGCCATGTCTTTTGCCTGGCTTTGATCTCAAGGGTGTCCATGGCCAAAGCACCTGTCTTGTAAGTGGGAGATTACGTGATCAAAATCGCAGTGGTGCCTTTTATCAGTGGTTGTGGTCTTTGGCCTTCATGAAAGGCAGAATGGCGTCAAGGAGATTAAACTTTCTTTTACCTGTCTAAATGAAAAGAAAGCCGTGCAATTTTAGGATGCCCTGGCATTGCTGTCCAAAGACCATGTCTTGTAAACTAATTGTTCGAATCCCAGCGTTTCCTTCCTTTGTCAGTCTCTGCTCTCCCATCTACATGAAAGGCAGGAGGTCCGGGCAGAAAATACGACTGAAATGTTCCCGTTTTCAATAGACCTGAAGCCATGTGACGTTAGGGTGCACAGCATCAGCCGGTCAAAGGGCCTGTCTTGTCAACAGACTGTTGAATTTCAAGCCATGCCTTCCTTTCAACGGCTGTTCTCCGGTTTAATTTGGAGAAAAGAGGTCCACAAGGAGGTTTGACTTTCTTGTACTTGGTTTAATTAAAATATAGCCATGGAGTTTAAGGATGTCCTGGCATAGCTGTTCAGTGATCATGTCTTGTAAACAGATTGTTCAATTCCAAGTGATTCCATCCTTTTAGTTGCTGTTTCTCCGTTCCACATGAAAGGCAGGAGGTATAAAAAGAAAATATGACAGTCTTGTTCCTGTATTCAAAAGATCTGAAGACATGTGACGTAAGGTTGCACACCATTGGCTGGTGAAAGTTCCTGTCCTTTCATCTGGAGATCCTGAATTCGTATCCCAAAAATGCCTTCCATTTGACAATTGTGCTCACTGGCATATGGAAAGAGCAGAAGGTGAAAATAGTAATTGTATCTCTTGGGCTGAAAAATACAAAAGCTAATAATAATTTAAATCTGTCTTCATCCAGAATTGTGTGCAAAACATCAGTGCTTTTGCATGTAGGCTCTGTGGCGCAATGGATAGCGCATTGGACTTCTAGATTATGAGTTGATGTGATTCAAAGGTTGTGGGTTCGAGTCCCACCAGAGTCGCAGGGTTTTAGCTCCGAAGACCCTGCTCAATGCATTTCATCTTACATTGTTGTTCCTGTTCATACTGTGACTCACCCTTCCACAATCGGCAGCTGGAGGGTGGCGCCGTGGCTTAGTTGGTTAAAGCGCCTGTCTAGTAAACAGGAGATCCTGGGTTCGAATCCCAGCGGAGCCTTTATCATGTGGCCAACTAAGGTCTGTTTCTTTGGCTGTTTCTCAGTTGAGATATGGTACATCCTGATAATTCAGAGTTGTCACGACAGCGGTCTGTTTTCAGCGAAAGGCCTGTACTTTGGGCAAAACTTTCTAGTTTTCTCCCTAACGGACCAATATAATCCATGTCATGGACGCCCTCGAGCATAAAACCTTCACTGATAGGACTTAACTCTGGAAGAGATTCCCGGTAGGGCGCCATGGCTTAGCCGGTCAAAGCGCCTGTCTTGTAAACAGGAGATCCTGGGTTTAATCCCAGTGGTGCCTTCTTACCATGTTTGCGGTCCTCGGCCCCCACTCAGTGGCTTTCTTGTCACATTGTTGTATCTCTTCATACTGTGACTCATCCTCCCTCAAAACAGATTTTAAAATCCCAGCAGTGCCTTCAGTCTGTAGCCTGCTAAGGGCTTTCTTTGTTTCTGTTTATCAGATGAAATACAACCTCCTTATAATTCATGGTTGTTATGAAAGCTGTCATAACTTCCAGATATTTTTGGAAAACGGACCAATCTGATTTATGAACAACCTTTACCCTAAAGCCTTCACTAATAGGGCTTAATTTCCTGTCAGGACGCCATGTCTTTTGCCTGGCTTTGTTCTCAAGGGTGTCCATGGCCAAAGCACCTGTCTTGTAAGTGGGAGATTACGTGATCAAAATCGCAGTGGTGCCTTTTATCAGTGGTTGTGGTCTTTGGCCTTCATGAAAGGCAGAATGGCGTCAAGGAGATTAAACTTTCTTTTACCTGTCTAAATGAAAAGAAAGCCGTGCAATTTTAGGATGCCCTGGCATTGCTGTCCAAAGACCATGTCTTGTAAACGAATTGTTCGAATCCCAGCGTTTCCTTCCTTTGTCAGTCCCTGCTTTCCCATCTACATGAAAGGCAGGAGGTCCGGGCAGAAAATACGACTGAAATGTTCCCGTTTTCAATAGACCTGAAGCCATGTGACGTTAGGGTGCACAGCATCAGCCGGTCAAAGGGCCTGTCTTGTCAACAGACTGTTGAATTTCAAGCCATGCCTTCCTTTCAACGGCTGTTCTCCGGTTTAATTTGGAGAAAAGAGGTCCACAAGGAGGTTTGACTTTCTTGTACTTGGTTTAATTAAAATATAGCCATGGAGTTTAAGGATGTCCTGGCATAGCTGTTCAGTGATCATGTCTTGTAAACAGATTGTTCAATTCCAAGTGATTCCATCCTTTTAGTTGCTGTTTCTCCGTTCCACACGAAAGGCAGGAGGTCCAAAAAGAAAATATGACAGTCTTGTTCCTGTTTTCAAAAGATCTCAAGACATGTGACGTAAGGTTGCACACCATTGGCTGGTGAAAGTTCCTGTCCTTTCATCTGGAGATCCTGAATTCGTATCCCAAAAATGCCTTCCATTTGACAATTGTGCTCATTGGCATATGGAAAGAGCAGAAGGTAAAAATAGTAATTGTAACTCTTGGGCTGAAAAATACAAAAGCTAATAATAATTTAAATCTGTCTTCATCCAGAATTGTGTGCAAAACATCAGTGCTTTTGCATGTAGGCTCTGTGGCGCAATGGATAGCGCATTGGACTTCTAGATTATGAGTTGATGTGATTCAAAGCTTGTGGGTTCGAGTCCCACCAGAGTCGCAGGGATTTAGCTCCGAAGACCCTGCTCAATGCATTTCATCTTACATTGTTGTTCCTGTTCATACTGTGACTCACCCTTCCACAATCGGCAGGTGGAGGGTGGCGCCGTGGCTTAGTTGGTTAAAGCACCTGTCTAGTAAACAGGAGATCCTGGGTTCGAATCCCAGCGGAGCCTTTATCATGTGGCCAACTAAAGTCCGTTTCTTTGGCTGTTTCTCAGTTGAGATATGGTACATCCTGATAATTCAGAGTTGTCACGACAGCGGTCTGTTTTCAGCGAAAGGCCTGTACTTTGGGCAAAACTTTCTAGTTTTCTCCCTAACGGACCAATATAGTCCAATTCATGGACGCCCTCGAGCATAAAACCTTCACTGATAGCTCAACTCTGGAAGAGATTCCTGGTAGGGCGCCATGGCTTAGCCGGTCAAAGCGCCTGTCTTGTAAACAGGAGATCCTGGGTTCGAATCCCAGTGGTGCCTTCTTACCATGTTTGCGGTCCTCGGCCCCCACTCAGTGGCTTTCTTGTCACATTGTTGTATCTCTTCATACTGTGACTCATCCTCCCTCAAAACAGATTTTAAAATCCCAGCGGTGCCTTCAGTCTGTAGCCTGCTAAGGGCTTTCTTTGTTTCTGTTTATCAGATGAAATACAACCTCCTTATAATTCATGGTTGTTATGAAAGCTGTCATAACTTCCAGATATTTTTGGAAAACGGACCAATCTGATTTATGAACAACCTTTACCCTAAAGCCTTCACTAATAGGGCTTAATTTCCTGTCAGGACGCCATGTCTTTTGCCTGGCTTTGATCTCAAGGGTGTCCATGGCCAAAGCACCTGTCTTGTAAGTGGGAGATTACGTGATCAAAATCGCAGTGGTGCCTTTTATCAGTGGTTGTGGTCTTTGGCCTTCATGAAAGGCAGAATGGCGTCAAGGAGATTAAACTTTCTTTTACCTGTCTAAATGAAAAGAAAGCCGTGCAATTTTAGGATGCCCTGGCATTGCTGTCCAAAGACCATGTCTTGTAAACTAATTGTTCGAATCCCAGCGTTTCCTTCCTTTGTCAGTCTCTGCTCTCCCATCTACATGAAAGGCAGGAGGTCCGGGCAGAAAATACGACTGAAATGTTCCCTGTTTTCAATAGACCTGAAGCCATGTGACGTTAGGGTGCACAGCATCAGCCGGTCAAAGGGCCTGTCTTGTCAACAGACTGTTGAATTTCAAGCCATGCCTTCCTTTCAACGGCTGTTCTCCGGTTTAATTTGGAGAAAAGAGGTCCACAAGGAGGTTTGACTTTCTTGTACTTGGTTTAATTAAAATATAGCCATGGAGTTTAAGGATGTCCTGGCATAGCTGTCCAAAGACCATGTCTTGTAAACAGATTGTTCAATTCCAAGTGATTCCATCCTTTTAGTTGCTGTTTCTCCGTTCCACACGAAAGGCAGGAGGTCCAAAAAGAAAATATGACAGTCTTGTTCCTGTTTTCAAAAGATCTGAAGACATGTGACGTAAGGTTGCACACCATTGGCTGGTGAAAGTTCCTGTCCTTTCATCTGGAGATCCTGAATTCGTATCCCAAAAATGCCTTCCATTTGACAATTGTGCTCATTGGCATATGGAAAGAGCAGAAGGTAAAAATAGTAATTGTAACTCTTGGGCTGAAAAATACAAAAGCTAATAATAATTTAAATCTGTCTTCATCCAGAATTGTGTGCAAAACATCAGTGCTTTTGCATGTAGGCTCTGTGGCGCAATGGATAGCGCATTGGACTTCTAGATTATGAGTTGATGTGATTCAAAGGTTGTGGGTTTGAGTCCCACCAGAGTCGCAGGGTTTTAGCTCCGAAGACCCTGCTCAATGCATTTCATCTTACATTGTTGTTCCTGTTCATACTGTGACTCACCCTTCCACAATCAGCAGCTGGAGGGTGGCGCCGTGGCTTAGTTGGTTAAAGTGCCTGTCTAGTAAACAGGAGATCCTGGGTTCGAATCCCAGCGGAGCCTTTATCATGTGGCCAACTAAGGTCTGTTTCTTTGGCTGTTTCTCAGTTGAGATATGGTACATCCTGATAATTCAGAGTTGTCACGACAGCGGTCTGTTTTCAGCGAAAGGCCTGTACTTTGGGCAAAACTTTCTAGTTTTCTCCCTAACGGACCAATATAATCCAATTCATGGACGCCCTCGAGCATAAAACCTTCACCGATAGGACTTAACTCTGGAAGAAATTCCCGGTAGGGCGCCATGGCTTAGCCGGTCAAATCGCCTGTCTTGTAAACAGGAGATCCTGGGTTCGAATCCCAGTGGTGCCTTCTTACGATGTTTGCGGTCCTCGGCCCCCACTCAGTGGCTTTCTTGTCACATTGTTGTATCTCTTCATACTGTGACTCATCCTCCCTCAAAACAGATTTTAAAATCCCAGCGGTGCCTTCAGTCTGTAGCCTGCTAAGGGCTTTCTTTGTTTCTGTTTATCAGATGAATTTCAACCTCCCTATAATTCATGGTTGTTATGAAAGCTGTCATAACTTTCAGATATTTTTGGAAAACGGACCAATCTGATTTATGAACAACCTTTACCCTAAAGCCTTCACTTATAGGACTTAATTTCCTGTCAGGACGCCATGTCTTTTGCCTGGCTTTGTTCTCAAGGGTGTCCATGGCCAAAGCACCTGTCTTGTAAGTGGGAGATTACGTGATCAAAATCGCAGTGGTGCCTTTTATCAGTGGTTGTGGTCTTTGGCCTTCATGAAAGGCAGAATGGCGTCAAGGAGATTAAACTTTCTTTTACCTGTCTAAATGAAAAGAAAGCCGTGCAATTTTAGGATGCCCTGGCATTGCTGTTCTAAAGACGATGTCTTGTAAACGAATTGTTCGAATCCCAGCGTTTCCTTCCTTTGTCAGTCCCTGCTTTCCCATCTACATGAAAGGCAGGAGGTCCGGGCAGAAAATACGACTGAAATGTTCCCGTTTTCAATAGACCTGAAGCCATGTGACGTTAGGGTGCACAGCATCAGCCGGTCAAAGGGCCTGTCTTGTCAACAGACTGTTGAATTTCAAGCCATGCCTTCCTTTCAACGGCTGTTCTCCGGTTTAATTTGGAGAAAAGAGGTCCACAAGGAGGTTTGACTTTCTTGTACTTGGTTTAATTAAAATATAGCCATGGAGTTTAAGGATGTCCTGGCATAGCTGTTCAGTGATCATGTCTTGTAAACAGATTGTTCAATTCCAAGTGATTCCATCCTTTTAGTTGCTGTTTCTCCGTTCCACATGAAAGGCAGGAGGTCCAAAAAGAAAATATGACAGTCTTGTTCCTGTTTTCAAAAGATCTGAAGACATGTGACGTAAGGTTGCACACCATTGGCTGGTGAAAGTTCCTGTCCTTTCATCTGGAGATCCTGAATTCGTATCCCAAAAATGCCTTCCATTTGACAATTGTGCTCACTGGCATATGGAAAGAGCAGAAGGTGAAAATAGTAATTGTATCTCTTGGGCTGAAAAATACAAAAGCTAATAATAATTTAAATCTGTCTTCATCCAGAATTGTGTGCAAAACATCAGTGCTTTTGCATGTAGGCTCTGTGGCGCAATGGATAGCGCATTGGACTTCTAGATTATGAGTTGATGTGATTCAAAGGTTGTGGGTTCGAGTCCCACCAGAGTCGCAGGGTTTTAGCTCCGAAGACCCTGCTCAATGCATTTCATCTTACATTGTTGTTTCTGTTCATACTGTGACTCACCCTTCCACAATCGGCAGCTGGAGGGTGGCGCCGTGGCTTAGTTGGTTAAAGCGCCTGTCTAGTAAACAGGAGATCCTGGGTTCGAATCCCAGCGGAGCCTTTATCATGTGGCCAACTAAGGTCTGTTTCTTTGGCTGTTTCTCAGTTGAGATATGGTACATCCTGATAATTCAGAGTTGTCACGACAGCGGTCTGTTTTCAGCGAAAGGCCTGTACTTTGGGCAAAACTTTCTAGTTTTCTCCCTAACGGACCAATATAATCCAATTCATGGACGCCCTCGAGCATAAAACCTTCACTGATAGGACTTAACTCTGGAAGAGATTCCCGGTAGGGCGCCATGGCTTAGCCGGTCAAAGCGCCTGTCTTGTAAACAGGAGATCCTGGGTTTAATCCCAGTGGTGCCTTCTTACCATGTTTGCGGTCCTCGGCCCCCACTCAGTGGCTTTCTTGTCACATTGTTGTATCTCTTCATACTGTGACTCATCCTCCCTCAAAACAGATTTTAAAATCCCAGCGGTGCCTTCAGTCTGTAGCCTGCTAAGGGCTTTCTTTGTTTCTGTTTATCAGATGAAATACAACCTCCTTATAATTCATGGTTGTTATGAAAGCTGTCATAACTTCCAGATATTTTTGGAAAACGGACCAATCTGATTTATGAACAACCTTTACCCTAAAGCCTTCACTAATAGGGCTTAATTTCCTGTCAGGACGCCATGTCTTTTGCCTGGCTTTGTTCTCAAGGGTGTCCATGGCCAAAGCACCTGTCTTGTAAGTGGGAGATTACGTGATCAAAATCGCAGTGGTGCCTTTTATCAGTGGTTGTGGTCTTTGGCCTTCATGAAAGGCAGAATGGCGTCAAGGAGATTAAACTTTCTTTTACCTGTCTAAATGAAAAGAAAGCCGTGCAATTTTAGGATGCCCTGGCATTGCTGTCCAAAGACCATGTCTTGTAAACGAATTGTTCGAATCCCAGCGTTTCCTTCCTTTGTCAGTCCCTGCTTTCCCATCTACATGAAAGGCAGGAGGTCCGGGCAGAAAATACGACTGAAATGTTCCCGTTTTCAATAGACCTGAAGCCATGTGACGTTAGGGTGCACAGCATCAGCCGGTCAAAGGGCCTGTCTTGTCAACAGACTGTTGAATTTCAAGCCATGCCTTCCTTTCAACGGCTGTTCTCCGGTTTAATTTGGAGAAAAGAGGTCCACAAGGAGGTTTGACTTTCTTGTACTTGGTTTAATTAAAATATAGCCATGGAGTTTAAGGATGTCCTGGCATAGCTGTTCAGTGATCATGTCTTGTAAACAGATTGTTCAATTCCAAGTGATTCCATCCTTTTAGTTGCTGTTTCTCCGTTCCACACGAAAGGCAGGAGGTCCAAAAAGAAAATATGACAGTCTTGTTCCTGTTTTCAAAAGATCTCAAGACATGTGACGTAAGGTTGCACACCATTGGCTGGTGAAAGTTCCTGTCCTTTCATCTGGAGATCCTGAATTCGTATCCCAAAAATGCCTTCCATTTGACAATTGTGCTCATTGGCATATGGAAAGAGCAGAAGGTAAAAATAGTAATTGTAACTCTTGGGCTGAAAAATACAAAAGCTAATAATAATTTAAATCTGTCTTCATCCAGAATTGTGTGCAAAACATCAGTGCTTTTGCATGTAGGCTCTGTGGCGCAATGGATAGCGCATTGGACTTCTAGATTATGAGTTGATGTGATTCAAAGGTTGTGGGTTCGAGTCCCACCAGAGTCGCAGGGTTTTAGCTCCGAAGACCCTGCTCAATGCATTTCATCTTACATTGTTGTTCCTGTTCATACTGTGACTCACCCTTCCACAATCGGCAGGTGGAGGGTGGCGCCGTGGCTTACTTGGTTAAAGCACCTGTCTAGTAAACAGGAGATCCTGGGTTCGAATCCCAGTGGTGCCTTCTTACCATGTTTGCGGTCCTCGGCCCCCACTCAGTGGCTTTCTTGTCACATTGTTGTATCTCTTCATACTGTGACTCATCCTCCCTCAAAACAGATTTTAAAATCCCAGCGGTGCCTTCAGTCTGTAGCCTGCTAAGGGCTTTCTTTGTTTCTGTTTATCAGATGAAATACAACCTCCTTATAATTCATGGTTGTTATGAAAGCTGTCATAACTTCCAGATATTTTTGGAAAACGGACCAATCTGATTTATGAACAACCTTTACCCTAAAGCCTTCACTAATAGGGCTTAATTTCCTGTCAGGACGCCATGTCTTTTGCCTGGCTTTGATCTCAAGGGTGTCCATGGCCAAAGCACCTGTCTTGTAAGTGGGAGATTACGTGATCAAAATCGCAGTGGTGCCTTTTATCAGTGGTTGTGGTCTTTGGCCTTCATGAAAGGCAGAATGGCGTCAAGGAGATTAAACTTTCTTTTACCTGTCTAAATGAAAAGAAAGCCGTGCAATTTTAGGATGCCCTGGCATTGCTGTCCAAAGACCATGTCTTGTAAACTAATTGTTCGAATCCCAGCGTTTCCTTCCTTTGTCAGTCTCTGCTCTCCCATCTACATGAAAGGCAGGAGGTCCGGGCAGAAAATACGACTGAAATGTTCCCGTTTTCAATAGACCTGAAGCCATGTGACGTTAGGGTGCACAGCATCAGCCGGTCAAAGGGCCTGTCTTGTCAACAGACTGTTGAATTTCAAGCCATGCCTTCCTTTCAACGGCTGTTCTCCGGTTTAATTTGGAGAAAAGAGGTCCACAAGGAGGTTTGACTTTCTTGTACTTGGTTTAATTAAAATATAGCCATGGAGTTTAAGGATGTCCTGGCATAGCTGTTCAGTGATCATGTCTTGTAAACAGATTGTTCAATTCCAAGTGATTCCATCCTTTTAGTTGCTGTTTCTCCGTTCCACATGAAAGGCAGGAGGTATAAAAAGAAAATATGACAGTCTTGTTCCTGTTTTCAAAAGATCTGAAGACATGTGACGTAAGGTTGCACACCATTGGCTGGTGAAAGTTCCTGTCCTTTCATCTGGAGATCCTGAATTCGTATCCCAAAAATGCCTTCCATTTGACAATTGTGCTCATTGGCATATGGAAAGAGCAGAAGGTAAAAATAGTAATTGTAACTCTTGGGCTGAAAAATACAAAAGCTAATAATAATTTAAATCTGTCTTCATCCAGAATTGTGTGCAAAACATCAGTGCTTTTGCATGTAGGCTCTGTGGCGCAATGGATAGCGCATTGGACTTCTAGATTATGAGTTGATGTGATTCAAAGGTTGTGGGTTCGAGTCCCACCAAAGTCGCAGGGTTTTAGCTCCGAAGACCCTGCTCAATGCATTTCATCTTACATTGTTGTTCCTGTTCATACTGTGACTCACCCTTCCACAATCGGCAGATGGAGGGTGGCGCCGTGGCTTAGTTGGTTAAAGCGCCTGTCTAGTAAACAGGAGATCCTGGGTTCGAATCCCAGCGGAGCCTTTATCATGTGGCCAACTAAGGTCTGTTTCTTTGGCTGTTTCTCAGTTGAGATATGGTACATCCTGATAATTCAGAGTTGTCACGACAGCGGTCTGTTTTCAGCGAAAGGCCTGTACTTTGGGCAAAACTTTCTAGTTTTCTCCCTAACGGACCAATATAATCCAATTCATGGACGCCCTCGAGCATAAAACCTTCACCGATAGGACTTAACTCTGGAAGAAATTTCCGGTAGGGCGCCATGGCTTAGCCGGTCAAATCGCCTGTCTTGTAAACAGGAGATCCTGGGTTCGAATCCCAGTGGTGCCTTCTTACGATGTTTGCGGTCCTCGGCCCCCACTCAGTGGCTTTCTTGTCACATTGTTGTATCTCTTCATACTGTGACTCATCCTCCCTCAAAACAGATTTTAAAATCCCAGCGGTGCCTTCAGTCTGTAGCCTGCTAAGGGCTTTCTTTGTTTCTGTTTATCAGATGAAATTCAACCTCCCTATAATTCATGGTTGTTATGAAAGCTGTCATAACTTTCAGATATTTTTGGAAAACGGACCAATCTGATTTATGAACAACCTTTACCCTAAAGCCTTCACTTATAGGACTTAATTTCCTGTCAGGACGCCATGTCTTTTGCCTGGCTTTGTTCTCAAGGGTGTCCATGGCCAAAGCACCTGTCTTGTAAGTGGGAGATTACGTGATCAAAATCGCAGTGGTGCCTTTTATCAGTGGTTGTGGTCTTTGGCCTTCATGAAAGGCAGAATGGCGTCAAGGAGATTAAACTTTCTTTTACCTGTCTAAATGAAAAGAAAGCCGTGCAATTTTAGGATGCCCTGGCATTGCTGTTCTAAAGACGATGTCTTGTAAACGAATTGTTCGAATCCCAGCGTTTCCTTCCTTTGTCAGTCCCTGCTTTCCCATCTACATGAAAGGCAGGAGGTCCGGGCAGAAAATACGACTGAAATGTTCCCGTTTTCAATAGACCTGAAGCCATGTGACGTTAGGGTGCACAGCATCAGCCGGTCAAAGGGCCTGTCTTGTCAACAGACTGTTGAATTTCAAGCCATGCCTTCCTTTCAACGGCTGTTCTCCGGTTTAATTTGGAGAAAAGAGGTCCACAAGGAGGTTTGACTTTCTTGTACTTGGTTTAATTAAAATATAGCCATGGAGTTTAAGGATGTCCTGGCATAGCTGTTCAGTGATCATGTCTTGTAAACAGATTGTTCAATTCCAAGTGATTCCATCCTTTTAGTTGCTGTTTCTCCGTTCCACATGAAAGGCAGGAGGTCCAAAAAGAAAATATGACAGTCTTGTTCCTGTTTTCAAAAGATCTGAAGACATGTGACGTAAGGTTGCACACCATTGGCTGGTGAAAGTTCCTGTCCTTTCATCTGGAGATCCTGAATTCGTATCCCAAAAATGCCTTCCATTTGACAATTGTGCTCACTGGCATATGGAAAGAGCAGAAGGTGAAAATAGTAATTGTATCTCTTGGGCTGAAAAATACAAAAGCTAATAATAATTTAAATCTGTCTTCATCCAGAATTGTGTGCAAAACATCAGTGCTTTTGCATGTAGGCTCTGTGGCGCAATGGATAGCGCATTGGACTTCTAGATTATGAGTTGATGTGATTCAAAGGTTGTGGGTTCGAGTCCCACCAGAGTCGCAGGGTTTTAGCTCCGAAGACCCTGCTCAATGCATTTCATCTTACATTGTTGTTTCTGTTCATACTGTGACTCACCCTTCCACAATCGGCAGCTGGAGGGTGGCGCCGTGGCTTAGTTGGTTAAAGCGCCTGTCTAGTAAACAGGAGATCCTGGGTTCGAATCCCAGCGGAGCCTTTATCATGTGGCCAACTAAGGTCTGTTTCTTTGGCTGTTTCTCAGTTGAGATATGGTACATCCTGATAATTCAGAGTTGTCACGACAGCGGTCTGTTTTCAGCGAAAGGCCTGTACTTTGGGCAAAACTTTCTAGTTTTCTCCCTAACGGACCAATATAATCCAATTCATGGACGCCCTCGAGCATAAAACCTTCACTGATAGGACTTAACTCTGGAAGAGATTCCCGGTAGGGCGCCATGGCTTAGCCGGTCAAAGCGCCTGTCTTGTAAACAGGAGATCCTGGGTTTAATCCCAGTGGTGCCTTCTTACCATGTTTGCGGTCCTCGGCCCCCACTCAGTGGCTTTCTTGTCACATTGTTGTATCTCTTCATACTGTGACTCATCCTCCCTCAAAACAGATTTTAAAATCCCAGCGGTGCCTTCAGTCTGTAGCCTGCTAAGGGCTTTCTTTGTTTCTGTTTATCAGATGAAATACAACCTCCTTATAATTCATGGTTGTTATGAAAGCTGTCATAACTTCCAGATATTTTTGGAAAACGGACCAATCTGATTTATGAACAACCTTTACCCTAAAGCCTTCACTAATAGGGCTTAATTTCCTGTCAGGACGCCATGTCTTTTGCCTGGCTTTGTTCTCAAGGGTGTCCATGGCCAAAGCACCTGTCTTGTAAGTGGGAGATTACGTGATCAAAATCGCAGTGGTGCCTTTTATCAGTGGTTGTGGTCTTTGGCCTTCATGAAAGGCAGAATGGCGTCAAGGAGATTAAACTTTCTTTTACCTGTCTAAATGAAAAGAAAGCCGTGCAATTTTAGGATGCCCTGGCATTGCTGTCCAAAGACCATGTCTTGTAAACGAATTGTTCGAATCCCAGCGTTTCCTTCCTTTGTCAGTCCCTGCTTTCCCATCTACATGAAAGGCAGGAGGTCCGGGCAGAAAATACGACTGAAATGTTCCCGTTTTCAATAGACCTGAAGCCATGTGACGTTAGGGTGCACAGCATCAGCCGGTCAAAGGGCCTGTCTTGTCAACAGACTGTTGAATTTCAAGCCATGCCTTCCTTTCAACGGCTGTTCTCCGGTTTAATTTGGAGAAAAGAGGTCCACAAGGAGGTTTGACTTTCTTGTACTTGGTTTAATTAAAATATAGCCATGGAGTTTAAGGATGTCCTGGCATAGCTGTTCAGTGATCATGTCTTGTAAACAGATTGTTCAATTCCAAGTGATTCCATCCTTTTAGTTGCTGTTTCTCCGTTCCACACGAAAGGCAGGAGGTCCAAAAAGAAAATATGACAGTCTTGTTCCTGTTTTCAAAAGATCTCAAGACATGTGACGTAAGGTTGCACACCATTGGCTGGTGAAAGTTCCTGTCCTTTCATCTGGAGATCCTGAATTCGTATCCCAAAAATGCCTTCCATTTGACAATTGTGCTCATTGGCATATGGAAAGAGCAGAAGGTAAAAATAGTAATTGTAACTCTTGGGCTGAAAAATACAAAAGCTAATAATAATTTAAATCTGTCTTCATCCAGAATTGTGTGCAAAACATCAGTGCTTTTGCATGTAGGCTCTGTGGCGCAATGGATAGCGCATTGGACTTCTAGATTATGAGTTGATGTGATTCAAAGGTTGTGGGTTCGAGTCCCACCAGAGTCGCAGGGTTTTAGCTCCGAAGACCCTGCTCAATGCATTTCATCTTACATTGTTGTTCCTGTTCATACTGTGACTCACCCTTCCACAATCGGCAGGTGGAGGGTGGCGCCGTGGCTTACTTGGTTAAAGCACCTGTCTAGTAAACAGGAGATCCTGGGTTCGAATCCCAGTGGTGCCTTCTTACCATGTTTGCGGTCCTCGGCCCCCACTCAGTGGCTTTCTTGTCACATTGTTGTATCTCTTCATACTGTGACTCATCCTCCCTCAAAACAGATTTTAAAATCCCAGCGGTGCCTTCAGTCTGTAGCCTGCTAAGGGCTTTCTTTGTTTCTGTTTATCAGATGAAATACAACCTCCTTATAATTCATGGTTGTTATGAAAGCTGTCATAACTTCCAGATATTTTTGGAAAACGGACCAATCTGATTTATGAACAACCTTTACCCTAAAGCCTTCACTAATAGGGCTTAATTTCCTGTCAGGACGCCATGTCTTTTGCCTGGCTTTGATCTCAAGGGTGTCCATGGCCAAAGCACCTGTCTTGTAAGTGGGAGATTACGTGATCAAAATCGCAGTGGTGCCTTTTATCAGTGGTTGTGGTCTTTGGCCTTCATGAAAGGCAGAATGGCGTCAAGGAGATTAAACTTTCTTTTACCTGTCTAAATGAAAAGAAAGCCGTGCAATTTTAGGATGCCCTGGCATTGCTGTCCAAAGACCATGTCTTGTAAACTAATTGTTCGAATCCCAGCGTTTCCTTCCTTTGTCAGTCTCTGCTCTCCCATCTACATGAAAGGCAGGAGGTCCGGGCAGAAAATACGACTGAAATGTTCCCGTTTTCAATAGACCTGAAGCCATGTGACGTTAGGGTGCACAGCATCAGCCGGTCAAAGGGCCTGTCTTGTCAACAGACTGTTGAATTTCAAGCCATGCCTTCCTTTCAACGGCTGTTCTCCGGTTTAATTTGGAGAAAAGAGGTCCACAAGGAGGTTTGACTTTCTTGTACTTGGTTTAATTAAAATATAGCCATGGAGTTTAAGGATGTCCTGGCATAGCTGTTCAGTGATCATGTCTTGTAAACAGATTGTTCAATTCCAAGTGATTCCATCCTTTTAGTTGCTGTTTCTCCGTTCCACATGAAAGGCAGGAGGTATAAAAAGAAAATATGACAGTCTTGTTCCTGTTTTCAAAAGATCTGAAGACATGTGACGTAAGGTTGCACACCATTGGCTGGTGAAAGTTCCTGTCCTTTCATCTGGAGATCCTGAATTCGTATCCCAAAAATGCCTTCCATTTGACAATTGTGCTCATTGGCATATGGAAAGAGCAGAAGGTAAAAATAGTAATTGTAACTCTTGGGCTGAAAAATACAAAAGCTAATAATAATTTAAATCTGTCTTCATCCAGAATTGTGTGCAAAACATCAGTGCTTTTGCATGTAGGCTCTGTGGCGCAATGGATAGCGCATTGGACTTCTAGATTATGAGTTGATGTGATTCAAAGGTTGTGGGTTCGAGTCCCACCAAAGTCGCAGGGTTTTAGCTCCGAAGACCCTGCTCAATGCATTTCATCTTACATTGTTGTTCCTGTTCATACTGTGACTCACCCTTCCACAATCGGCAGATGGAGGGTGGCGCCGTGGCTTAGTTGGTTAAAGCGCCTGTCTAGTAAACAGGAGATCCTGGGTTCGAATCCCAGCGGAGCCTTTATCATGTGGCCAACTAAGGTCTGTTTCTTTGGCTGTTTCTCAGTTGAGATATGGTACATCCTGATAATTCAGAGTTGTCACGACAGCGGTCTGTTTTCAGCGAAAGGCCTGTACTTTGGGCAAAACTTTCTAGTTTTCTCCCTAACGGACCAATATAATCCAATTCATGGACGCCCTCGAGCATAAAACCTTCACCGATAGGACTTAACTCTGGAAGAAATTTCCGGTAGGGCGCCATGGCTTAGCCGGTCAAATCGCCTGTCTTGTAAACAGGAGATCCTGGGTTCGAATCCCAGTGGTGCCTTCTTACGATGTTTGCGGTCCTCGGCCCCCACTCAGTGGCTTTCTTGTCACATTGTTGTATCTCTTCATACTGTGACTCATCCTCCCTCAAAACAGATTTTAAAATCCCAGCGGTGCCTTCAGTCTGTAGCCTGCTAAGGGCTTTCTTTGTTTCTGTTTATCAGATGAAATTCAACCTCCCTATAATTCATGGTTGTTATGAAAGCTGTCATAACTTTCAGATATTTTTGGAAAACGGACCAATCTGATTTATGAACAACCTTTACCCTAAAGCCTTCACTTATAGGACTTAATTTCCTGTCAGGACGCCATGTCTTTTGCCTGGCTTTGTTCTCAAGGGTGTCCATGGCCAAAGCACCTGTCTTGTAAGTGGGAGATTACGTGATCAAAATCGCAGTGGTGCCTTTTATCAGTGGTTGTGGTCTTTGGCCTTCATGAAAGGCAGAATGGCGTCAAGGAGATTAAACTTTCTTTTACCTGTCTAAATGAAAAGAAAGCCGTGCAATTTTAGGATGCCCTGGCATTGCTGTTCTAAAGACGATGTCTTGTAAACGAATTGTTCGAATCCCAGCGTTTCCTTCCTTTGTCAGTCCCTGCTTTCCCATCTACATGAAAGGCAGGAGGTCCGGGCAGAAAATACGACTGAAATGTTCCCGTTTTCAATAGACCTGAAGCCATGTGACGTTAGGGTGCACAGCATCAGCCGGTCAAAGGGCCTGTCTTGTCAACAGACTGTTGAATTTCAAGCCATGCCTTCCTTTCAACGGCTGTTCTCCGGTTTAATTTGGAGAAAAGAGGTCCACAAGGAGGTTTGACTTTCTTGTACTTGGTTTAATTAAAATATAGCCATGGAGTTTAAGGATGTCCTGGCATAGCTGTTCAGTGATCATGTCTTGTAAACAGATTGTTCAATTCCAAGTGATTCCATCCTTTTAGTTGCTGTTTCTCCGTTCCACATGAAAGGCAGGAGGTCCAAAAAGAAAATATGACAGTCTTGTTCCTGTTTTCAAAAGATCTGAAGACATGTGACGTAAGGTTGCACACCATTGGCTGGTGAAAGTTCCTGTCCTTTCATCTGGAGATCCTGAATTTGTATCCCAAAAATGCCTTCCATTTGACAATTGTGCTCACTGGCATATGGAAAGAGCAGAAGGTGAAAATAGTAATTGTATCTCTTGGGCTGAAAAATACAAAAGCTAATAATAATTTAAATCTGTCTTCATCCAGAATTGTGTGCAAAACATCAGTGCTTTTGCATGTAGGCTCTGTGGCGCAATGGATAGCGCATTGGACTTCTAGATTATGAGTTGATGTGATTCAAAGGTTGTGGGTTCGAGTCCCACCAGAGTCGCAGGGTTTTAGCTCCGAAGACCCTGCTCAATGCATTTCATCTTACATTGTTGTTCCTGTTCATACTGTGACTCACCCTTCCACAATCGGCAGCTGGAGGGTGGCGCCGTGGCTTAGTTGGTTAAAGCGCCTGTCTAGTAAACAGGAGATCCTGGGTTCGAATCCCAGCGGAGCCTTTATCATGTGGCCAACTAAGGTCTGTTTCTTTGGCTGTTTCTCAGTTGAGATATGGTACATCCTGATAATTCAGAGTTGTCACGACAGCGGTCTGTTTTCAGCGAAAGGCCTGTACTTTGGGCAAAACTTTCTAGTTTTCTCCCTAACGGACCAATATAATCCATGTCATGGACGCCCTCGAGCATAAAACCTTCACTGATAGGACTTAACTCTGGAAGAGATTCCCGGTAGGGCGCCATGGCTTAGCCGGTCAAAGCGCCTGTCTTGTAAACAGGAGATCCTGGGTTTAATCCCAGTGGTGCCTTCTTACCATGTTTGCGGTCCTTGGCCCCCACTCAGTGGCTTTCTTGTCACATTGTTGTATCTCTTCATACTGTGACTCATCCTCCCTCAAAACAGATTTTAAAATCCCAGCGGTGCCTTCAGTCTGTAGCCTGCTAAGGGCTTTCTTTGTTTCTGTTTATCAGATGAAATACAACCTCCTTATAATTCATGGTTGTTATGAAAGCTGTCATAACTTCCAGATATTTTTGGAAAACGGACCAATCTGATTTATGAACAACCTTTACCCTAAAGCCTTCACTAATAGGGCTTAATTTCCTGTCAGGACGCCATGTCTTTTGCCTGGCTTTGTTCTCAAGGGTGTCCATGGCCAAAGCACCTGTCTTGTAAGTGGGAGATTACGTGATCAAAATCGCAGTGGTGCCTTTTATCAGTGGTTGTGGTCTTTGGCCTTCATGAAAGGCAGAATGGCGTCAAGGAGATTAAACTTTCTTTTACCTGTCTAAATGAAAAGAAAGCCGTGCAATTTTAGGATGCCCTGGCATTGCTGTCCAAAGACCATGTCTTGTAAACGAATTGTTCGAATCCCAGCGTTTCCTTCCTTTGTCAGTCCCTGCTTTCCCATCTACATGAAAGGCAGGAGGTCCGGGCAGAAAATACGACTGAAATGTTCCCGTTTTCAATAGACCTGAAGCCATGTGACGTTAGGGTGCACAGCATCAGCCGGTCAAAGGGCCTGTCTTGTCAACAGACTGTTGAATTTCAAGCCATGCCTTCCTTTCAACGGCTGTTCTCCGGTTTAATTTGGAGAAAAGAGGTCCACAAGGAGGTTTGACTTTCTTGTACTTGGTTTAATTAAAATATAGCCATGGAGTTTAAGGATGTCCTGGCATAGCTGTTCAGTGATCATGTCTTGTAAACAGATTGTTCAATTCCAAGTGATTCCATCCTTTTAGTTGCTGTTTCTCCGTTCCACACGAAAGGCAGGAGGTCCAAAAAGAAAATATGACAGTCTTGTTCCTGTTTTCAAAAGATCTCAAGACATGTGACGTAAGGTTGCACACCATTGGCTGGTGAAAGTTCCTGTCCTTTCATCTGGAGATCCTGAATTCGTATCCCAAAAATGCCTTCCATTTGACAATTGTGCTCATTGGCATATGGAAAGAGCAGAAGGTAAAAATAGTAATTGTAACTCTTGGGCTGAAAAATACAAAAGCTAATAATAATTTAAATCTGTCTTCATCCAGAATTGTGTGCAAAACATCAGTGCTTTTGCATGTAGGCTCTGTGGCGCAATGGATAGCGCATTGGACTTCTAGATTATGAGTTGATGTGATTCAAAGCTTGTGGGTTCGAGTCCCACCAGAGTCGCAGGGTTTTAGCTCCGAAGACCCTGCTCAATGCATTTCATCTTACATTGTTGTTCCTGTTCGGCAGGTGGAGGGTCCACAATCGGCAGGTGGAGGGTGGCGCCGTGGCTTAGTTGGTTAAAGCACCTGTCTAGTAAACAGGAGATCCTGGATTCGAATCCCAGCGGAGCCTTTATCATGTAGCCAACTAAAGTCCGTTTCTTTGGCTGTTTCTCAGTTGAGATATGGTACATCCTGATAATTCAGAGTTGTCACGACAGCGGTCTGTTTTCAGCGAAAGGCCTGTACTTTGGGCAAAACTTTCTAGTTTTCTCCCTAACGGACCAATATAGTCCAATTCATGGACGCCCTCGAGCATAAAACCTTCACTGATAGGACTTAACTCTGGAAGAGATTCCTGGTAGGGCGCCATGGCTTAGCCGGTCAAAGCGCCTGTCTTGTAAACAGGAGATCCTGGGTTCGAATCCCAGTGGTGCCTTCTTACCATGTTTGCGGTCCTCGGCCCCCACTCAGTGGCTTTCTTGTCACATTGTTGTATCTCTTCATACTGTGACTCATCCTCCCTCAAAACAGATTTTAAAATCCCAGCGGTGCCTTCAGTCTGTAGCCTGCTAAGGGCTTTCTTTGTTTCTGTTTATCAGATGAAAAACAACCTCCTTATAATTCATGGTTGTTATGAAAGCTGTCATAACTTCCAGATATTTTTGGAAAACGGAAGAATCTGATTTATGAACAACCTTTACCCTAAAGCCTTCACTAATAGGGCTTAATTTCCTGTCAGGACGCCATGTCTTTTGCCTGGCTTTGTTCTCAAGGGTGTCCATGGCCAAAGCACCTGTCTTGTAAGTGGGAGATTACGTGATCAAAATCGCAGTGGTGCCTGTTATCAGTGGTTGTGGTCTTTGGCTTTCATGAAAGGCAGAATGGCGTCAAGGAGATTAAACTTTCTTTTACCTGTCTAAATGAAAAGAAAGCCGTGC
Source organism: Paramisgurnus dabryanus (assembly GCF_030506205.2). NCBI lineage: Eukaryota > Metazoa > Chordata > Actinopteri > Cypriniformes > Cobitidae > Paramisgurnus > Paramisgurnus dabryanus. The sequence continues at coordinate 28,806,620 of NC_133354.1, forward strand.
AATTTTAGGATGCCCTGGCATTGCTGTCCAAAGACCATGTCTTGTAAACGAATTGTTCGAATCCCAGCGTTTCCTTCCTTTGTCAGTCTCTGCTCTCCCATCTACATGAAAGGCAGGAGGTCCGGGCAGAAAATACGACTGAAATGTTCCCGTTTTCAATAGACCTGAAGCCATGTGACGTTAGGGTGCACAGCATCAGCCGGTCAAAGGGCCCGTTTTGTCAACAGACTGTTGAATTTCAAGCCATGCCTTCCTTTCAACGGCTGTTCTCCGGTTTAATTTGGAGAAAAGAGGTCCACAAGGAGGTTTGACTTTCTTGTACTTGGTTTAATTAAAATAAAGCCATGGAGTTTAAGGATGTCCTGGCATAGCTGTTCAGTGATCATGTCTTGTAAACAGATTGTTCAATTCCAAGTGATTCCATCCTTTTAGTTGCTGTTTTTCCATTCCACATGAAAGGCAGGAGGTCCAAAAAGAAAATATGACAGTCTTGTTCCTGTTTTCAAAAGATCTGAAGACATGTGACGAAAGGTTGCACACCATTGGCTGGTGAAAGTTCCTGTCCTTTCATCTGGAGATCCTGAATTCGTATCCCAAAAATGCCTTCCATTTGACAATTGTGCTCATTGGCATATGGAAAGAGCAGAAGGTAAAAATAGTAATTGTAACTCTTGGGCTGAAAAATACAAAAGCTAATAATAATTTAAATCTGTCTTCATCCAGAATTGTGTGCAAAACATCAGTGCTTTTGCATGTAGGCTCTGTGGAGCAATGGATCGCGCATTGGACTTCTAGATTATGAGTTGATGTGATGCAAAGGTTGTGGGATCGAGTCCCACCAGAGTCGCGGGGTTTTAGCTCCGAAGACCCTGCTCAATGCATTTCATCTTACATTGTTGTTCCTGTTCATACTGTGAGTCACCCTTCCACAATCGGCAGATGGAGGGTGGCGCCGTGGCTTAGTTGGT